>NW_019229251.1:0-3133 GCF_002742605.1 Olea europaea var. sylvestris
GTGAATTAAAAATTAAATCAGACCAAAAACTCTATTCAATACTATCAAGCTTAAAAAAAGGAAGAAATCAAACAAATGACAGAAAGGTCCGGCGGTGTATTTATTATTTGTATTAAACCTAAATTAATTTAATACCAATCTATTTACATTACTTTACATATACACAAAGAAAGGAAATTGTGATAGAAAGAAAGAAGAGAGAAAGGAAAGGAAAGAAGAAGAAAAAGAAGAAATACTAAAAAGAAAGTTCTACAATGTCGTTTAAAAATAAGTGGTTTATGCTATTAAATTTGAAATCCTCAGTTTTGAAAGGTAAGTAAAATGTAACCTATTGAAAAGTCAAGTTAAATTTTAGGGTTGTCGAATTATTAGTTTATATTCAATTTTATTGAAGGAAAATTATTGAATTAAGTATAATAAGCTATGTAATTAAATTAAATGAAAGAAAAATTAACTTAAGTGATTAAAAGAAGTTTATAAATTGCTTATATATGAAAACATTAAGTTTTGGTATCCTCTATCTAATTATCAAAAATTTTTAAAATAGCTAATTGTTAATCCAAATATCATGTCATATTTAAGGCGGTGATACGGATATTGGGACAGCCTATCAATCGAGTTGATTTTTCATACATAATTAAGTGAGTGAGAAAATTTAAATATTTTCAAGTATTGATAAATTAATTATACTATTACATTTTGTGCAATTATGTGTTCGATTATATGATTATTATGAAAAATTATTTTACTAAAATACATGTGGAATTTCAAAGATTGTATACAGCACATTTGTGATTTGGTATGTGAAATATATGTGATAATGAGATTGATCAAAAAAATACCTACAATTATGCACTTCTTCTATTTCACTAGGCCCTTAGTCGTGTTCTATACTACAATGAGGAGTCTAGGTTGTGGATGAAGGGGTCTTGACTGTGTACTTATAGTTCACTGAGAGACCTTGATCGTATTTTAAAATTAATTATGAGAGATTTTTGAGACTCGCTTCCGTTCACTGAGATGCCCGAGGCTCATATTGGGAGTGATTTGTCCGGGGGCAATCTACGCATGTATGACTAGATTACATATTTCAGTCAGATGATATATTTTTGGTGGATTTTCGAATACATTTTATGTGATGAATGTATAGATTTCAATTGATGATTATATCATGATATATATCATGACAATGAGATGATATTTTTCGGTATTATAAGGATGTCTCACACCTAGATTATTATTATTATTATTATTATTATTATTATTATTATTATTATTATTATTATTATTATTATTATTATTATATGTTGTTATACTGTGAACTGTTAAAGGATGTAAACTCAATTTTCGATAAAATGTATAAGTGAAAAAAGTATATTTATTTTCGAACTTCTTCACTCACTTAACTATCAGGTCATATATTTTTCCACGATTCTTCTTATTAGGTAGCAATTGAGTTTTTATGCATTTTTTGGAGTTGGGCCTTTGATTTTGGAGTCAGAGCCACAAGATAGAGTTTGCTAGTGTGACTCATTTTATAGAGTATGTAGTCAGTGTTTTGGAATGCATGTTCATTTTTAGATGTGACTTAGTAGATAGCTATGGGGATCACTCTGTGTTTTACATCCATTTATACCTTTCATGTTATTTTAGTAGTAAAAGTTTAGAATTTTATTTTTCCCTATTATGTTGTGTTAGTATTGAGATTTGTGCATAGTGAATTACAAGTTGGTTAGTTCTATTTACAGGAAAAATAATATCAAAATTCTATTAAAATAAGTTATAAAAAGTTGTTTATTGTAGTAACCTTAATGGTGGATCCAACCATTAGTTGGCATCTATCATCTGTGCACGTTACGTTCTAGGTCCAGTAGCGTTACACAAAGCGAGGCATGTCATTCTAAATCAGAAGGGGACTAAAAATGCAAAAAAATAATAATCATTATCGAAATACACAATTTGAAGTTGTGCAGGAACGAAATAAATATTATTTTGCAAGAGGGAATTAGAATTGATTTTTAGAATGAGTGAAAGCTAACATATGTAGGTCAATTTATAGAAGTTGAAAGGTAGTGCTTAAAAGATACAATTTTCGAAAAGTTGTGTCTTTAATAGATAAAACCTGTTTGGACCGATATCAACTGTTCAGACACACAAATTTTAATAGAAAACCTCACAATTAGAAGACTCCAAGTGTCGACATTGAAAAATTCGGGAGAATAAATGAATAATATAATAATAAAATTAATTAATTAAAATTCTATTTTATCTATAAAATATATACCAACTTGGGCATACTTCAAGTTCAAGCTCACAACCCATATCCTGTTGAGTTGACTGATCAGACGGATGGTGATAACGACGACGACAACGTACTTGTGGACTTTGACTCAACCTAATAGCATATAGGTTCCCTTCCTTCAAAGACTATTGATATCACTTGCCCCAAAACCAAGTGTCCTACTTGACCTAAATAAAGTGATTTTCATTTTTCTAATTTTTTTCATGTGGAATTTGCACTTTTCCGATTTTCTACCAATTTTTTATTCCGAAATTTATTTCAACTTCAAGTGATCCCTTTTGGCCTTGATTTCTTATTAACCCAAAATTGATTTTGAGAGGGAAAAAAAAAAAAATACTATGTTGATTTGCTCATGAAGTCACACCAAAGAAATCTTTCGTCCGACTATCGAGACCTACTCAAATATTTTGTCAAAAGTTGGTCAAACCAACTTATAAAACCAATTTTCCAACTGTATGTGCATGTATGTTGTAATTGCTAAAACATACAATAATAAAAACACATTCCTCTTTACATCGTGTATTATTGTTTGTTTTTATTTCAATAGATCGTGACAGAAGTGAATGAAGAGTGAAAAAGATCTTTTGCTTAATTTTTCTGGACAAAAAAAATATATATAAAAGAGTTAGGTCTCATTGTTTTCCCTAAGTGGCATCTTGATTTTTGTAATGTTGGTTTGGTTCTCCCAGAAAACAAAGGATTTAAAACATTGAAAAACTCAATGTAATTGGTTTTGAATGGATTTTACAGAGAGGTATGAAACTTTTGAGTGCTTAATTAGTCAACTTGTTTGCTTGATTGGTTTTTTTTCGCTCGAGGCAAATACAATAT
>NW_019229251.1:20140-23697 GCF_002742605.1 Olea europaea var. sylvestris
AAATACCCAAGCCCTAATATGTTTTTGGTGTGGTTTTTCATTACATTTCTCCTTTATAATATCATTCAAAGATTCAAGAATACAATCAAGCCTTAGATTAATTCATTAATTCATGAGATCATTCAACTACAATTTAGGAAAAATATCGAAAGCATATAATCCAAATCATCCACTTCATATACACATACAGGAAGATACTTTCTCAAGAACTTTTTAGAGGTTACTAAAAATTGAGAGAAGTTGGACCAGAAGTACAGGAAGAGTATAAAAATAAGACGTTCTTGGTGATCCACAGGAGATAGACTATTTCAAAATAACGGGAACAAGTGTGAGTGAAGCACATTCCAACTGATCTTGGAAATTGTAGTAATTAGATCAGCAAGTCTAGTAGGTTTTCTAGGTTGGATCATACTGTGAGTTCATATTGTCTATAGTGAAGCTTACTGATTTTGTCCTGAATTTTTTACCCAGTTGGATTTTCTCCATCAACATATTTTATATTGTTTATTGCTCTCATATTATTGATTGTAGCACACAAATCATAGGATAAATTGATTTGATTGACTAAACATGTAAAACAATCAAAAAGTGACTTATTGCTTTTATTTGGTTATTTTAATTCCATAGTATTCATTTATTCACTCCCTCTAGGTGATTTTAGGGTCAAATTAGTAACAGTCAATTATCTATACATTTCGTGGGACCAACTACTATTCGTCTTTATATATCATTTATAAATTTGCCGAATGGAGACTAAAATGTAAATAATATATTTTTCGAGGTCATGAATATTAATGCTGGCTTCTTTTTGTAATTCATGAGATCATTCAACTAAAATTTGGAAAAAATATTAAAAGCACATAATCCAAAACACCCACTTCCTATATATATACATGAAGATACTTTCTCAAGATTTTTTTAGAGATTGTTGAAGATTGAGAGAAGTTGGACCAGAAGCATAGGAAGAGTACAAATACAAGACTTTCTTGGTGATCCACGGGAGATAGACTATTTCAGAATATCGGGAACATGTGTGAGTGAAGCACGTTCTAGTTGATCTTGTAGATTGCAGGAATTAGATCAGTGAATCTAGTAGGTTTTCGAAGTTGGATCTTACTGTAAGTTTATATTGTCTACAGTGGAAATTACTGG
The DNA here is from genome assembly GCF_002742605.1 of Olea europaea var. sylvestris. Taxonomy (NCBI): domain Eukaryota; kingdom Viridiplantae; phylum Streptophyta; class Magnoliopsida; order Lamiales; family Oleaceae; genus Olea; species Olea europaea. The sequence continues at coordinate 21,293 of NW_019229251.1, forward strand.
CTTGGTCCCGAAATTTTTACCCAGTTGGATTTTTTCCGTCAACATATTTTATGTTTTTTTATCGCTTTCATGATATTGATTGTGGCATTCAAACCATATGATAAATTAATTTGATTGACTAAACATGTAGAACAATCCAAAAGTGATTTATTGCTTTTAATTGGTTATTTTAATTCCACAATATTTACTTATTCACCCCATCTAGGTGATTTTAGGGTCGAACTAGTAACTTTTAATTATCTATATATTTCGTGGGACCAACTACTGTTCTTCTTTATATATCATTTATAAATTTGCCAAGTGGAGACTAATATGTCAATGATATATTTTTCCAGGTCATGAATATTAATGCTGGCTTCTTTTCGTGATTCATCACTTAACGGATAGGAGAAATCAGTCTACTTGTTAGGTTGTGTGCCTGAAAGGTATAGTTTATGATGTAATACATATGACATTTTAGCAGTTAATATTATCTCGTTCATTATTATATTTAAATTTATGTTGCACTTTATTATTTATCTGAGTAAGCGTAAGTGCCAAAGTGCGTACCTATGATTACTTGTAATTATAAGAGTCGAACATTTGCTTGGTGAAACGCAGTGTGACATGACTTATTTTTGATCAAGAACGATTTAAGGTCACAACCATTAATTAAGGATTTGCACCTTGTTTTGTGAAGGTAGTAGTGTCGTTTTTCCACCATTTGGGGTTAACGATTTTTCATGATTGTAGAATAGTGTTTATGTAACACTATTTGCATTCATAGTATGTTGAACTTGATCATATGTTAGAATGTAATTCTATAGTATGGTCATAAGGAGAATTAAATTCTACGTGACCGCCTCATGAATTACCTAAATCTTGACATTATTCATGAGTTCAAATATTCTTTGATATAACAAAGATTGAGATCAATTTGTGTAATAAAATACCATCTTCCTTTTTGAGTAGGGGAATGGAGGTGAGTAGAGGTACCAATCCACCCTAGACTAGATTGCGAAAACACCATTTAGGATAAGGTGAATTGGAATAATAAAATAAATTGTTGTATTAGAAATCCAAAAGTGAGCAAAGTAATTGACTTTTATTTGCCTTGACAAATTGTCATCCTATTTAAGGGCAAAAAATACACAGGTTCTCAAGAATTTTCAGATGAAAGTTAAATATAAGTTCAGTATTTAAGCACCTAAACCGTTGAATAAAATGAGAAATTAAGGAATAAAATAATTAAAAAGGAATTTTAACAAGTTCGAACTAGTGGACATCGAACCACAGCATGGTAGATCTCAAGGATTACAAACTTATGCCTTAAATGGAATAAGCGAAGCTTAGTAATTGGATCGGGTTGTCTGGGAAGGACTAGGTGGGCTTGAATTATGAAGGTCATATCGAGTCCCTATGGTAGCTCCATAAATTCACATGCAACAAATGTTTAGAACTACACACGTTAAACTACAAAATTACAATCATAAGCATTACACGAAGAGGTGGAAAATTTAGGGTTGGCAATGGGGTGAGCTCCCCAGTCTCGTCCCGTTGAGCTATTTCCCGAACTGTACCTGCTCTGTTACTCATTTAAGGTGAGACGGGGTGGGCTAGTTGCTTCATTTACGTACCTGTTTATTATTTATTATATTTTTTGATAATTCATTTTATTGTCCCTATTCATTCAAATAAGACAATAATGTAGTTATTAAATTTTTAATTAATTTATTTATTTTTTAAAGTTAAATTATTCAAATATATTTGGTAAATTAAGGTTGTTATTGTTTATCATATTCCTTAAATAATTTTAATTGCCATATTCTAATAAAATGAATAAAATATCGTGGAGTTTTTCCATTTAAAGTATTGAATTCTTTTAGAAAATATTAAACGGGACAGGGCCTTGATCACCCGATTAAGAAAGAACAGGGCAGGGCCCGCGAGCATAGGGTTTGATGGATATTTTTGCCATCTCTAGGAAAATCCTAGGTCTATTGATCAGGGAAGGTTTCACCTGGGCGCGTATGTGTATTAGAGAGGTCTTTTTCTAGCTGCTCTTGTCTGAGAAAATTCCTCACACTTCAAGTTTTTTAAGTACACACGCTAGACTATGTATGTCTAAATTTTGAAAAATATAAGAGAAAACTTAAATCTTTGAAGTAAATGCTCGTAAATTAAAGAATAGTGCATGATTTTACATCAAAATAACTAAAAAATTCAGAATCAAATTTAATAACGCGATAATGATGTTTTTCTTTAACATTTCATGTGAATATTTTAGAACATTTATAACATATTGACCACAAAATGAAAATTATATTTTAAAGCCAAAGATATTATTATTTACTGAAGTTTGGCAGGATTTTCCTCTTTTGTGGATTTTTAGTTGCGTTTAAGGGTCAATTGTTTGTAGAAAAAAA
>NW_019229252.1:0-3557 GCF_002742605.1 Olea europaea var. sylvestris
TCCATTCCGATCGAATTAGACTAGCAACTCAACAAAAATGAACAAACCCGAAGTTATCATGAAATCAAAAACCTCTTTCTATTGGCTCTATTCCAATCGAATTAGACTAGCAATTAGCCAAAAACGAACAAACCCGAAGTTATCATGAAATCAAAAACCCCTTTTCATTGGCTCCATTCCAATCGAATTAGACTAGCAATTTGCCAAAAATGATCAAACCCAAAGTTATCATGAAATCAAAAGCCACATTTCATTGGCTCGATTCCAATCGAATTAGACTAGCAATTAGCCAAAAATGAACAAACCCGAAGTTATCATGAAATCAAAAACTACTTTTCATTGTCTCCATTCCAATCGAATTAGACTAGCAACTCGCCAAAAAAGAACAAACCCAAGTTATCATGAAATCAAAAACCACTTTTCATTGGCTCGATTCCAATCAACTTAGACTAGCAATTTTTCGAAACAATCAAACCCGAAGTTATCATGAAATCGAAAGCCACTTTTCATTGGCTCGATTCCAATCGAATTAGACTAGCAATTTGTTGAAAATGATCAAACCCGAAGTTATCATGAAATCTAAAACCACTTTTCATTGGCTTCATTCCAATCGAATTAGACTAGCGATTCGCCAAAAACGAACAAACATGAAGAATTAGACAAGTAATTCGTCGAAAACGATTAAACCCGATGTGATCATGAAATCAAAAACAACTTTTAATTGGCTTGTTTCCAACCAAATTAGACAAGTAATTAGCCGAAAATGATCAAACCCGAAGTTATCATGAAATCAAAAACCACTTTTAGTAGGGATCCTGCGAATCAGAGTAATCAAACCGGTTCCAATAATATAGGGCAGTATGCCCAAAAGGACCACAGATTCTCCATTCCAATCGAATTACACTAGCAATTCGCCAAAAACGAACAAGCTGGAAGTTATCATGAAATCAAAACCCACTTTTCATTGGCTCCATTCCAGTCGAATTAGACAAGCATTTCGCTAAAGAAGAACAAACCCGAAGTTATCATGAAATCGAAAGCCACTTTTCATTGGCTCAATTCCAATCGAGTTAGACTAGCAATTCACCAAAAAACGAACAAAATCGAAGTCATCATGAAATCGAAACCCACTTTTCATTGGCTCGATTCCAATCGAAATAGACTAGCAGTTCGCCAGAAAGGAACAAACCCGAAATTATCATGAAATCAAAAACCACTTTTCATTGGCTTGATTCCAATCGAATTAGACTACCAATTCTTCGAAAATGATCAAACCCGAAGTTGTCATGAAATCGAAAAACACTTTTCATTGGCTCAATTCCAATCGAAATAGACTTGAAATTTGTCGAAAATGATCAAACCCGAAGTTATCATGAAATCAAGAACCACTTTTCATTGGCTCCATTCCAATCTAATTAGACTAGCAATTCGCCAAAAAGAACAAACCCGAACTTATCATGAAATCAAAAAGCACTTTTCATGGGCTCGATTCCAATCGAATTAGACTAGCAATTTGCCGAGAACGATCAAACCCGAAGTTATCATGAAATCGAAAAACACTTTTCATTGGCTCGATTCCAATCGAATTAGACTAGCAATTTGCCGAAAACGAACAAATCCGAAGTTATCATGAAATCGAAAACCACTTTTCATTGGCACGATTCCAATCGAATTAGACTAGCAGTTCACCAAAAACGATCAAACCCGATGTAATCATGAAATCAAAAACCACTTTCCATTGGCTCGATTCGAACCGAATTAGACTAGCATTTACCAACTCGAAGTTATCATGAAAACAAAAACCACTTTTCATTGGATCGATTCCAACTGAATTAGACAAGCAATTTGCCAAAAACGATCAAACTCGAAGTTATCATGAAATCGAAAACCACTTTTCATTGGCTCAATTCCAATCGAATTAGACTAGCAATTTTTCAAAAACGATCAAACCCGAAGTTATCAAGAAATCAAAAATGACTTTTTGTTGGCTCCATTCCAATCGAACTAGACTAGCAATTTGCCAAAAATAAACAAACCCGAAGTTATCATGAAATCCAAACTACTTTTCATTGGCTCGATTCCAAACGAACTAGACTAGTAATTCGCCAAAAATGAAAAACCCGAAGTTATCATGAAATCATAAATCACTTTTCATTGGCTTGATTCTAATCGAATTAGACTAGCAATTAACCGAAAATGATCAAACCCGAAGTTATCATGAAATCGAAAAACACTTTTCATTGGCTCAATTCCAATCAAATTAGACTAGCAATTAGCCAAAAATGAACAAACCCGAAGTTATCATGAAATCAAAAACCACATTTAATTGGATCGATTCCAATCGAATTAGACAAGCAATTTGCCGAAAACGATCAAACCTGAAGTTATCAAGAATTCAATAACCACTCTTCATTAGCTCGATTCCAATCGAATTAGACTAGCAATTTGCCGAAAACGATGAAAGCTGAAGTTATCATGAAATCGAAAAGCACTTTTCATTGGCACGATTACAATCGAATTAGACTAGTAATTCGTCAAAAACCATCAAACCCGATGTTATCGTGAAATCAACAACAACTTTTCATTCGCTCGATTCTAATCAAATTAGACTAGTAATTACCCAAAAATGATCAAACTCGAAGTTGTCATGAAATCAAAAATCACTTTTCATTGGCTCCATTCCGATCGAATTAGACTAGAGAGTCGCCAAAAATGAATAAATCCGAAGTTATCATGAAATCAAAAACCTCTTTTCATTGGCTCGATTCCAATCGAATTAGACTAGCAATTAGCCGAAAATCAACAAACCCGAAGTTATCATGAAATCAAAAACCGCTTTTCATTGTCTCCATTCCAATTGAATTAGGCTAGCAATTTGCCAAAAACGATCAAACCCGAAGTTATCATGAAATCAAAAGCCACATTTCATTGGCTCGATTCCAATCGAATTAGACTGACAATTTGCCAAAGATGAACAAACCCGATGTTATCACGAAATTGAAAGCCTCTTTTCATTTTCTCGATTCCAATCGAATTAGACTAGCAATTTGGCAAAGACGAAAAAACCCGATGTTATCATGAAATCGAAAGCCACTTTTCATTAGTTTGATTCTAATCGAATATGTCTAGCAATTCATGAAAAAAAGAACAAACCCAAAGTTATAAGGTAATCGAAACCCCTTTTCATTGGCTCGATTCCAATTGAATTAGATTGGCAACTCGTCGAAAACGAACAAACCCGAAGTTATCACGAAATCAAAAACCACTTTTCATCGGCTCGATTCCAATCAAATTAGACTAGCAATTTATCGAAAACGATCAAACCCGAAGTTATCATGAAATTGAAAACCACTTTTCATTGGCTCGATTCCAATCAAATTAACTAGTAGTTTTTTGAAAACCTGAAGTTATCATGAAATCGAAAGCCACTTTTGATTGGCTTGATTCCAATCGAATTAGACTAGCAATTCTCCTAAAATGATCTAACCCAAAGTCATCATGAAATCAAAAACCACTTTTCATTGGCTCGATACCAATCGAATTAGACAAGCAATTTG
>NW_019229253.1:0-3556 GCF_002742605.1 Olea europaea var. sylvestris
TGGTCATAACTTTCTCTCCTGATCTCCGATTGAAGTGATTCAAAGTGCATTGTGAAGAAAACTCAAAGATATACACTTTTGATGGAAATAGGCTTCCTCAAATTCTGATGTTTACTATGTCAAAAATGGATCTCAAGTGGATACTAAAAATCACGAGCATAGCTTTTTCGCCTGAAAGTTGATACTTGATAATACTTCGACCCTATTTCACCTCGTGACTCCTTTCCTCATCCGATTGACTTCTAACACTCTTGAATCTTCATTCCATTTCCCGTCTCATCTATGAATTATTTACAACTTGGTCCCCGAACTTTCAATTTAATTCATTTTAGTCCTTTTTCAGCTCTCTTTCTCCTGAATTCCACTATTTCCATAGAAACACCTACATTGCATGAATTCGATGAGATTAAGTCACAATTCAATCATTTTGCTTGTATTTAAGTCATGTTTGTAATCTAAATAAGTGTGCAAAAACACACTTATCAAACCCTCCAAACTTGAACTATTTTCGAAAACGATCAAACCCGAAGTTATCATGAAATCAAAGACCACTTTTCATTGGTTCGATTCCAATCGAATTAGACAAGCAATTTGCCAAAGATGAACAAACCCGATGCTATCATGAAATCAAAAACCGCTTTTCATTAGCTCGATTCCAATCGAATTATACTAGCAATTTCCATAAACGATCAAATCCGAAGTTACCATAAAATCAAAAACCACTTTTCATTGGCTCGATTCTAATCGAATTAGACTAGCAATTCTCCGAAAATGATCAAACCTAATGTTATCATGAAATCAAAAACCACATTTCATTGGCTCGATTCCAATAGAACTAGACTAGCATTTCGCCAGAAATGAATAAGCCCAAAGTTATCATGAAATCAAAAGCCACTTTTCATTTGTTCGATTCCAATCGAATTAGATTGGCAATTCGCCAAAAACGAAGATACCCAAAGTTACCATGAAATCAAAAAAATTGCTTTTCATTGGCTCTATTCCAATCGAATTAGACTATCATTTCGCAAAAAATGAACAAATCCGAAGTTATCATGAAATCAAAAACCCCACTTTTCGTAGGCTCGTTTCCAATCGAATTAGACTAGCAGTTCGTCGAAAATGATCAAATCCGAAGTTATCTTGAAATCAAAAACCACTTTTCATTGGCTTGATTCCATTCGAATTAGACTAGCAATTTCCGAAAGCGATCAAATCCGAATTTATCATAAAATCAAAACCACTTTTCATTGGCTCGATTCCAATCGAATTAGACAAGCAATTCTACGAAAATGATCAAACCTGAAGTTATCATGAAATCAAAAACCACTTTTCATTGGCTCGATTCCAATAGAATTAGACCAACATTTTGCCAAAAATGAATAACCCCAAAGTCATCATGAAATCGAAAGCCACTTTTCATTGGTTCGATTCCAATTGAATTGGACTAGCAATTCGCCAAAACTGAACAAATCCGAAGTTATCATGAAATCAAAAAAACTACTTTTCATTTGCTCGATTCCAATTGAATTAGACTAGCGAATCGCTAAAAACGAACAAACCCGAAATTATCATGAAAACAAAAACTACCTTTCATTGGCCCGATTCCAATCGAATTAGACAAGCAATTTGCCAAAAACGTAGAAACTTGAAGTTATCAAGAAATCAAAAACCACTTTTCATTGGCTCGGTTCCAATAGAATTAGACTAGCGAATCGCCAAAAACGAACAAACCCGAAGTTATCATGAAAACAAAAACTACTTTTCATTGGCTCGATTCCAATCAAATTAGACTAGCAATTTACCGAATATGATCAAATCCGAAGTTATCTTGAAATCAAAAACCACTTTTCATTGGTTCGATTCCAATCGAGTTAGACTAGCAATTTGCCAAAAATGAAGACACCCGAAGTTATCATGAAATCAAAAACTACTTTTCATTGGCTTGATTACAATCGAATTAGACAATCATTTCTCAAAAAACGAACAAACCCGAAGTTATCATGATATCGAAAACCACTTTTCGTAGGCTATATTCCAGTCGAATTAGACTAGCAAGTTTTCAAAAACGATCAAACCCGAAGTTATCATGAAATCAAAAACCACTTTTCATTGGCTCGATCCCAATCGAATTAGACAAGCAATTTGCCAAAAATGTACAAACCCGAAGTTATCATGAAATCAAAAACCACTTTTCATTGGTTCGATTCCAATTGAGTTAGACTAGCGAATCGCCAAAAACGAACAAACCCGAAGTTATCATGAAAACAAAAACTACTTTTCATTGGCTCGATTCCAATCAAATTAGACCAGCAATTCGCCGAAAATGATCAAATCCGAAGTTATCTTGAAATCAAAAACCTCTTTTCATTGGTTCGATTCCAATCGAATTAGACTATCATTTCGCAAAAAAGAACAAACCCGAAGTTATCATGATATCGAAAACCACTTTTCGTAGTCTATATTCCAATCGAATTAGACTAGCAAGTTTTCAAAAATGATCAAACCCGAAGTTATCAAGAAATCAAAATGAACTTTTCATTGGTTCGATTCCAATCGAATTAGACAAGCAATTTGCCAAAGACGAACAAACCCGATGTTATCATGAAATCAAAAACCACATTTCATTAGCTCGATTCCAATCAAATTATACTAGCAATTTCCGAAAACGATCAAATCCGAAGTTAAAATAAACTCAAAAATCACTTTTCATTGGCTCGATTCAAATCGGATTGGACTAGCAATTCTCCGAAAATGATCAAACCGGAAGTTATCTTGAAATCAAAAACCACTTTTCATTGGCTCGATTCTAATCGAATTAGACTAGTATTTCGCTAGAAATGAATAAGCCCAAAGATATCATGAAATCGAAAGCCACTTTTCATTGATTCGATTCCAATCGAATTGGACTAGTAATTTGTCAAAAACGAACAAGCCCAAAGTTATCATGAAATAAAAATACTACTTTTCATTGGCTCGATTCCAATCGAATTAGACAGGCAAATTGCGAAAAACGTACAAACCCGAAGTTATCATGAAATCAAAAACCACTTTTCATTTGCTCGATTCCAATCGAATTAGACTAGCAAATCACCAAAAACGAACAAACCCGAAATTATCATGAAATCTAAAACTACTTTTCATTGGCTCAATTCCAATCGAATTAGACTATCATTTCGCAAAAAATGAACAATCCCGAAGTTATCATGACATCGAAAACAACTTTTCATAGGCTCGATTCCAATCGAATTAGACTAGCAAGTTTTTGAAAACGATCAAACCCGAAGTTATCATTAAATCAAAGCCACTTTTCATTAGCTCGATTCTAATCGAATTAGACAAGCAATTTGCAAAAGACGAACAAATCTAATGTTATCATGAAATCAAAAACCACTTTTCATTAGCTCGATTCCAATCGAATTATACTAGCATTTTGTCAAAAACAAACAAACCCGAAGTTATCATGAAATAAAAACCACTTTTCATTGGCTCGATTCCAATCGAATCAGACTAGCAATTCATCGAAAATGATCAAACCCGAAGTTATCATGAAATCAAA
>NW_019229254.1:0-3556 GCF_002742605.1 Olea europaea var. sylvestris
ACGCTGAATTCTTCGTACGCCGACTATCCATGCGTTCCAAATATGCAAGTGCTCATTCTTTCGAAAAATCGCTAAAATCCCTCGTACGTCACGACGAAGTTGTGAGTACAATCCAAAACGGTCGCTACATTTCCAAAAAGTACTTATGGGCCTGAAACGAACACTGTGTGCAAAAGTTACGCTGAATTCTTCGTACGCCGACTATCCTAGCGTTCCAAATATGCAAGCGCTCAGTCTTTCGAAAAATGGTCAAAATCCCTCATACGTCACGACAAAGTCGTGAGTTCAATCCAAAACGGTCGCTACAATTCCAAAAAGTACTTATGGGCCCGAAACGGACACCGTGTGCAAAAGTTACGCTCATTTCTTCGTACGCCGACTATCCAAGCCTTCCAAATATGCAAGTGCTCATTCTTTCGAAAAATTGCTAAAATCCCTCATAGGTCACGATGAAGTCGGGAGTTCAATCCAAAATGGTCGCCACATTTCGAAAAAGTATTTATGGGCCCAAAAAGGACACCGTGTACGAAAGTTACGCTGAATTCTTTGTACGCCGACTATCCAAGCGTTCCAAATATGCATGTGCTCATTCTTTCCAAAAATGGTCGAAATCCCTCATACGTCACGACGAAGTCTTAAGTTCAATCCAAAACGGTCCCTACATTTCCAAAAAGTACTTGTGGGCCCGAAACAGACACCGTGTACAAAAGTTACGCTGAATTCTTCGTACGCCGACTATCCAAGCGTTCCAAGTATGCAAGTGCCCATTCTTTTAAAAAATTGCTAAAATCCCTCATACGTCACGACGAAGTTGTGAGTTCAATCCAAAACGGTCGCTACATTTCCAAAAAGTACTTATGGGCCCGAAATGGACACCGTGTGCAAAAGGTACGCTCATTTCTTCGTACGCCGACTATCCAAGCGTTCCAAGTATGCAAGTGCTCATTCTTTCGAAAAATTGCTAAAATCCCTCATACGTCACGGCGAAGTTGTGAGTTCAATCCAAAACGGTCGCTTCACTTCCAAAAAGTACTTATGGGCCCGAAATGGACACCGTGTGCAAAAGGTACGCTCATTTCTTCGTACGCCGACTATCCAAGCGTTCCAAGTATGCAAGTGCTCATTCTTTCGAAAAATTGCTAAAATCCCTCATACGTCACGGCGAAGTTGTGAGTTCAATCCAAAACGGTCGCTTCACTTCCAAAAAGTACTTATGGGCCCGAAATGGACACCGTGTGCAAAAGGTACGCTCATTTCTTCGTACGCCGACTATCCAAGCGTTCCAAGTATGCAAGTGCTCATTCTTTCGAAAAATTGCTAAAATCCCTCATACGTCACGGCGAAGTTGTGAGTTCAATCCAAAACGGTCGCTTCACTTCCAAAAAGTACTTATGGGCCCGAAACGGACACCGTGTGCAAAAGTTACGCTCATTTCTTCTTACGTCGACTATCCAAGTGTTCCAAATATGCAAGTGCTCATTCTTTTGAAAAATTGCTAAAATCCCTCATACGTCACGATGAAGTCGTGAGTTCAATCCAAAATGGTCGCCACATTTCGAAAAAGTACTTATGGGCCCAAAAAGGACACCGTGTGCGAAAGTTACACAGAATTCTTTGTACGCCGACTATCCAAGCGTTACAGATATGCATGTGCTCATTCTTTCCAAAAATGGTCGAAATCCCTCATACGTCACGACGAAGTCTTAAGTTCAATCCAAAACGGTCCCTACATTTCCAAAAAGTACTTGTGGGCCCGAAACGGACACCGTGTACAAAAGTTACGCTGAATTCTTTGTACGCCGACTATCCAAGCGTTCCAAGTATGCAAGTGCTCATTCTTTCAAAAAATTGCCAAAATTCCGCAAACGTCACGACGAAGTTGTGAGTTCAATCCAAAACGGTCGCTACATTTCCAAAAAGTACTTATGGGCCCGAAACGGACACCGTGTGCAAAAGTTACACTCAATTCTTCGTACACCGACTATCCAAGCGTTCCAAATATGCAAGCGCTCATTCTTTCGAAAAATCGCCGAAATCCCTCGTACGTCACGAAGAAGTCTTGAGTCCAATCCAAAACGGTCGCTACATTTCCAAAAAGTACTTATGGGCCCGAAACGTACACCGTGTGCAAAAGTTACACTCAATTCTTCGTACACCGACTATCCAAGCGTTCCAAATATGCAAGCGCTCATTCTTTCGATAAATCGCCGAAATCCCTCGTACGTCACGAAGAAGTCTTGAGTCCAATCCAAAACGGTCGCTACATTTCCAAAAAGTACTTATGGGCCCGAAACGGACACCGTGTGCAAAAGTTACGCTGAATTCTTCGTACTCCGACTATCCAAGCGTTCGAAATATTCAAGTGCTCATTCTTTAAAAAAATCACAAAAATCCCTCATACGTCACGAAGAAGTTATGAGTTCAATCCAAAACGGTCGCTACATTTCCAAAAAGTACTTATGGGCCCAAAACGGACACCGTGTGCAAAAGTTACGCTCAATTCTTCGTACGCCGACTATCCAAGCGTTCCAAATATCCAAGCGCTCATTCTTTCAAAAAATGGCCAAAATACCTCCTACGTCACGACGAAGTCGTGAGTTCAATCCAAAACGGTCGCTACATTCAAAAAAGTACTTTTGGGCCCCAAACGGACACCTTGTACAAAAGTTACGCTGAATTCTTCGTACGCCGACTATCCAAGCGTTCCAAATATGAATGTGCTCATTCTTTCCAAAAATGGTCAAAATCCCTCATACGTCACGACGAAGACTTAAGTTCAATCCAAAACGGTCGCCACATTTCCAAAAAGTACTTGTGGACCCGAAATGGACACCGTGTACAAAAGTTATGCTGAATTCTTCGTACGTCGACTATCCAAGCGTTCCAAATATGCAAGTGCTCATTCTTTTGAAAAATCACTAAAATCCCTCATACGTCAGGATGAAGTTGTGAGTTCAATCCAAAACGGTCGCTACATTTCAAAAAATTACTTATGGGCCCGAGACGGACACCGTGTGCAAAAGTTACTCTCAATTCTTCGTACGCCGACTATCCAAGCGTTCCAAATATGCAAGCGTTCATTCTTTCGAAAAATGGCCGAAATCCCTCATACGTCACGACGAATTCGTGAGTTCAATCCAAAACGGTCGCTACATTTCCAAAATGTACTTATGGGCCCGAAACGGACACCGTGTACAAAAGTTACGCTGAATTCTTCGTACGCCGACTATCCAAGAGTTCCAAATATGAATGTGCTCATTCTTTCCTATAATAGTCAAAATCCCTCATACGTCACGACGAAGACTTAAGTTCAATCCAAAACGGTCGCTACATTTCCAAAAAGTACTTGTGGACCTGAAACGGACACCGTGTACAAAAGTTACGCTGAATTCTTCGTACGTCAACTATCCAAGCGTTCCAACTATGCAAGTGCTCATTCTATTGAAAAATCACTAAAATCCCTCATACGTCAAGACGAAGTTGTGATTTCAATCCAAAACGGTCGCTACATTTCCAAAAAGTACTTATGGGCCCGAGACGGACACCGTGTGCAAAA
>NW_019229255.1:0-3556 GCF_002742605.1 Olea europaea var. sylvestris
TGTCCGTTTTGGGCCCATAAGTACTTTTTGGAAATGTAGCGACCGTTTTGGATTGAACTCACAACTTCGTCATGACGTATGAGTGATCTTGGCGATTTTTTGAAGGAATGAGCGCTTGCATATAGAGAACGCTTGGAGAGTCAGCGGACGAAGAATTGAGCGTAACTTTTGCACACGGTGTCCGTTTTGGGCCCATAAGAACTTTTTGGAAATGTAGCGACCGTTTTGGATTGAACTCACCACTTCGTCGTGACGAACGAGGGATTTTGGCCATTTTTCGAAAGAATAAGCACTTGCATATTTAGAATGCTTGGAGAGCCGGCGGACGAAGAATTGATTGTAACTTTTGCACACATTGTCCATCTTGGGCCCATAAGAACTTTTTGGAAATGTAGCGACCGTTTTGGATTGAACTCGCCACTTCATCATGACGTGCGAGGGATTTTGGCCATTTTTCGAAAGAATGAGTGCTTGCACATTTAGAACGCTTGGAGAGTCGGTGGACGAAGAATTGAACGTAACTTTTGCACACGGTGTCCGTTTTGGGCCCATAAGAACTTTTTGGAAATGTAGCGACCGTTTTGGATTGAACTCACCACTTCGTCGTGACGGATGGGGGAGTTAAGCCATTTTTTGAAGGAATGAGCGCTTGTCTATTGAGAACGCTTGGAGAGTCGGCAGACGAAGAATTGAGCGTAACTTTTGCACACGGTGTCCGTTTTGGGACCATAAAAACTTTTTGGAAATTTAACGACCATTTTGGATTGAACTCACCACTTCGTCGTGACGTACAATGGATTTTGGCCATTTTTCGAAAGAATGAGCACTTGGATATTTAGAACGGTTGGGGAGTCGACGGACGAAGAATTGAGCGTAACTTTTGCACACGGTGTCCATTTTGGGCCCATAAGTACTTTTTGGAAATGTAGCGACCATTTTGGATTGAACTCACCACTTCGTCGTGACGTACGAGAGATTTTGGCCATTTTTTGAAAAAATAAGCACTTGTATATTGAGAACGCTTGGAGAGTCGACGGACGAAGAATTTAGCGTAACTTTTGCACACGGTGTCCGTTTTGGGCCCATAAGAACTTTTTGGAAATGTAGCGACCGTTTTGGATTGAACTAACGGGATTTTGGCCATTTTTCAAAAGAATGAGCACTTGCATATTTTGAACGGTTGGAGAGTCGGCGGACGAAGAATTGAGCGTAACTTTTGCATACGGTGTCCGTTTTGGGCCCATAAGTACTTTTTGGAAATGTAGCGACCGTTTTGGATTGAACTCACCACTTCATCGTGACGTACGAGGGATTTTGGCAATTTTTTGAAGGAATGAGCGCTTGCATATTGAGAACGCTTGAAGAGTCGGCGGACGAAGAATTGAGCGCAACTTTTGCACGCGGTGTCCATTTTGGGCCCATAAGGACTTTTTGGAAATATAGCGACCGTTTTGGATTGAACTCACCACTTCATCGTGACGTAAGAGGGATTTTCGCCCTTTTTTGAAAGAATGAGCGCTTGTATATTTAGAACGCTTGGAGAGTCGGCGGACGAAGAATTGAGCGTAACTTTTGCACACGGTGTCCGTTTTTGGGCCCATAAGTACTTTTTGGAAATGCGGCGACAGTTATGGATTGAACTCACCACTTCGACGTGACGTACGAGGGATTTTGGTCATTTTTTAAAAGAATGAGCGCTTGAATATTTAGAACACTTGGAGAGTCAGCGGACGAAGAATTGAGCGTAACTTTTGCACACGGTGTCTGCTTTGGGTCCATAAGTACTTTTTGGAAATGTAGCGACCGTTTTGGATTGAATTCACCACTTCATCGTGACGTACGAGGGATTTTGGCAATTTTTTGAAAGATTGGGCACTTGCATATTTAGAACGCTTGGAGTGTCGGCGGACGAAGAATTGAGCGAAACTTTTGCACACGGTGTCCGTTTTGGGCCCATAAGTACTTTTTGGAAATGTAGCGACCGTTTTGGATAGAACTCACCACTTCATCGTGACGTATGAGAGATTTCGGCCATTTTTCTAAAGAATGAGCACTTGCATTTTTGGAACGCTTGGATTGTCGGTGTACGTAGAATTGAGCGTAACTTTTCCACACGTGTCCGTTTTGGGCCCATAAGTGCTTTTTGGAAATGTAGCGACCGTTTTGGATTGAACACACAACTTCATTATGACGTACGAGGAATTTTGGCAATTTTTTGAAAGAATGAGCACTTGCATATTTAGAACGCTTGGAGAGTCGGCGGACGAAGAATTGAGCGTAACTTTTGCACCCGGTGTCCGTTTTGGGCCCATAAGTACTTTTTGGAAATGTGGCGACCGTTTTGGATTGAACTCACCACTTCGTCATGACGTATGAGGGATTTCGACAATTTTTCAAAAGAATGAGCACTTGCATATTTGGAACGCTTGGATTGTCGGCGTACGAAGAATTGATCGTAAGTTTTGCACACGGAGTCCGTTTTGGGCCGATAAGAACTTTTTGGAAATGTAGCGACAGTTTTGGATTGAACTCTCCACTTCATCATGACGTATGAGGGATTTCGGCCATTTTTCTAAAGAATGAACACTTGCATATTTGGAAAGCTTGGATTGTCGGTGTACGAAGAATTGAGCGTAACTTTTGCAAACGGCGTCCGTTTTGGGCCCATAAGTACTTTTTGGAAATGTAACGACCGTTTTAAATTGAACTCACCACTTCGTTGTGACGTACGAGGGATTTTGGCCATTTTTTGAAAGAAAGAGCGCTTGTATATTTAGGACGCTTGGAGAGCCGGTGGACGAAGAATTGAGCGTAACTTTTGCAAACGGCGTCCATTTTGGACCCATATGTAGTTTTTGGAAATGTAGCGACCGTTTTGGATTGAACTCACCACTTCGTCTTGGCATATGGGAGAGTTCAGCCATTTTTCGAAAGAATGGGCACTTGCATATTTGGAACGCTAGGATTGTCGGCGTACGAAGAATTGAGCGTAACTTTTGCACACGGTGTCCGTTTTGGGCCCATAAATACTTTTTGGAAATGTAGCGACCGTTTTGGATTGAACTCACCACTTCGTCGTGACATACGAGGGATTTTGGCCATTTTTCGAAAGAATGAGCACTTGCATATTTAGAACGCTTGGAGAGTCGGCGGACGAAGATTGAGCATAACTTTTGCACACGGTGTCCGTTTTGGGCCCATAAATACTTTTTGGAAATGTAGCGACCATTTTGGATTGAACTCACCCCTTCATCGTGACGTATGAGGGATTTTGGCGATTTTTTGAAAGAATGAGCACTTGCATACTGAGAATGCTTGGAGAGTCTACAGACGAAGAATTGAGCGTAACTTTTGCACACGGTGTCCGTTTTGGGCCCATAAGTACTTTTTGGAAATGTAGCGACCGTTTTGGATTGAACTCACCACTTCGTCGTGACGTTTGAGGGATTCTGGCAATTTTTCAAAAGAATGACCACTTGCATATTTGGAACGCTTGGATTGTCGGCGTATGAAGCATTGAGCGTAACTTTTGCACACGGAGTCCGTTTTGGGCCCA
>NW_019229256.1:0-3555 GCF_002742605.1 Olea europaea var. sylvestris
TAGACTGGCAATTCGCCAAAAATCAAAAACCCCAAGTTATCATGAAATCCAACACCACTTTTCATTTACTCGATTCCAATCAATTTTGACTAGCAATTCGCCATAGACGAACAAGGCCGAAGTTTTCACGAAATAAAAATCCACTTTTCATTGGCTCTAGTCCAATTGAATTTAAATAGCAATTCGCAAAAAACTAACAAACCCAAAGTTATCATGAAATCAAAAACCACATTTCACTGACTCGATTCCAACCGAATTGGACTAGCAATTCGCCAAAAACGGACAAACCAGAAGTTTTCATGAAATCAAAATCCACTTTTCATTGGCTTAATTCGAATTGAATTTGACTAGCAATTTGCGAAAAACGAACAAACCAGAATTTATCATGAAATCAAAAACCACTTTTCAGTGACTCGATTCCAATCGAATTAGACTAGCAATTTGCCAAAAATGAAAAAACCCGAAGTTATCATGAAATCCAACAACACTTTTCATTCATTCGATTCCAATCGAATTTGACTAGCAATTTGCCAAAAACGAACAAGCCCGAAGTTATCACGAAATCAAAAACCACTTTTCATTGAGTCGATTCCAATCGAATTTGACTAGCAATTCGCCTAAAATGAACAAGCCCGAAGTCATCATGATATCAAAAACCACTTTCCATTGACTCGATTCCAATCGAATTTGACTAGCAATTCGCCAAAAATGAACAACCCCGAAGTTTTCATGAAATCAAAAACCACTTTTCATTGACTCGATTCCAACCGACTTTGACTAGCAATTCGCCAAAAACGAAGAAGCCCGAAGTTATCATGAAATCGAAAACCACTTTTCATTGACTCGATTCGAAGATAATTTTACTAGCAATTCGCCAAAAATGAACAAACCCGAATTTATCATGAAATCAAAAAGCACTTTTCATTAGCTCGATTTGAATATAATTTGACTAGCAATTCGCCAAAAACGAACAAACCCGAATTTATCATGAAATCAAAAAGCACTTTTCATTGACCCGATTCCAATCGAATTAGACTAGCAATTCACCAAAAACAGACAAGCCCGAAGTTTTCACGAAATCAAAAACCACTTTTCATTGACTCGATTCCAATCGAATTAGACTGGCAATTCGCCAAAAATGAAAAAACCCGAAGTTATCATGAAATCCAACAACACTTTTCATTTACTCGATTCCAATCGAATTTGACTAGCAATTCGCCAAAAAAGAACAAGGCCGAAGTTTTCATGAAATCAAAAACCACTTTCACTGACTCGATTCCAATCGAGTTTGACTAGAAATTCGCCAAAAACGAATAAGCAATTCGCCAAAAACGAATAAGCCCGAAGTTTTCATGAAATCAAAATCCACTTTTCATCTGCTCTATTACAATTGAATTTGACTAGCAATTCGCGAAAAATGAACTAGCCCGAAGTTATCATGAAATCAAAAACCACTTTTCATTGACTCGATTCCAATCGAATTTAACTGGCAATTCGCCAAGAACGAACAAGCCCGAAGTCATCATGAAATCAAAAACCACTTTTCATTGACTCGATTCCAATCGAATTTGACTAGCAATTCGCCAAAAAGGAACAAGCTCGTAGTTATCATGAAATCAAAAACCACTTTTCATTGACTCGATTCCAATCGAATTTGACTAAAAATTCGCCAAAAACGAACAAGCCCGAAGTTATCATGAAATCAAAAACCAATTTTCATCGAGTCAATTCCAATCGAATTTGACTAGCAATTCGCCAAAAATGAAAAAACCCAAAGTTATCATGAAATCCAACAACACTTTTCATTTACTCGATTCCAATCGAATTTGACTAGCAATTCGCCAAAAACGAACAAGCCCGAAGTTATCATGAAATCAAAAACCACTTTTCACTGACTCGATTCCCGTCGAATTTGACTAGCAATTCGCTAAAAACGAACAAACCCAAAGTTATCATGAAATCAAAAACCTCTTTTCAGTGGAAAATTCCAATCGAATTAGACTAGCAATTCGCCAAAAATGAAAAAACTCGAAGTTATTATGAAATCCAACACCACTTTTCATTTAGTCGATTCCAATCGAATTTGACTAGCAATTCGCCAAAAACGAACAAGCCCGAAGTTTTCATGAAATCAAAATCCACTTTTCATTGGCTCTAGTCCAGTTGAATTTGACTAGCAATTCGCGAAAAACGAACAAACCCAAAGTTATCATGAAATCAAAAACCACTTTTCACTGACTCGATTCCAATCGAATTTGACTAGCAATTCGCCAAAAACGAACAAACCCGAGTTATCATGAAATCAAAAACCACTTTTCAGTGACTCGATTCCAATCGAATTTGACTATCAATTCGCCAAAAACGAATAAACCAGAAGTTTTCATGAAATCAAAAACCACTTTTCAGTGACCCGATTCCAATCGAATTTGACTATCAATTCGCTAAAAACGAACAAACCAGAAGTTTTCACGAAATCAAGATCCACTTTTCATTGGCTCAATTCGAATTGAATTTGACTAGCAATTAGCGAAAAACAAACAAACCAGAAGTTATCATGAAATCAAAAACCACTTTTCACTGACTCGATTCCCATCGAATTTGACTAGCAATTCGCCAAAAATGAACAAACCCAAAGTTATCATGAAATCAAAAACCAATTTTCATTGGCTCGATTCCAATCGAATTTGACTAGCAATTCGCCAAAAACGAACAAACCTAAAGTTACCATGAAATCAAAAACAACTTTTTGTTGGCACGATTCCAATCGAATTTGACTAGCAACTCGCCAAAAACGAATAAACCCAAAGTTATCATGAAATCAAAAACCACTTTTCATTGACTCGATTCCAATCGAATTTGACTAGCAACTCGCCAAAAACGAATAAACCCAAAGTTATCATGAAATCAAAAACCACTTTTCATTGACTCGATTCCAATCGAATTTGACTAGCAACTCGCCAAAAACGAATAAACCCAAAGTTATCATGAAATCAAAAACCACTTTTCATTGACTCGATTCCAATCGAATTTGACTAGCAATTTGCCAAAAATGAACAAGCCCGAAGTTATCATGAAATCAAAAACCACTTTTCACTGACTCGATTCCCATCGAATTTGACGAGCAATTCACTAAAAATGAACAAACCCAAAGTTATCATGAAATCAAAAACCACTTTTCATTTACTCGATTCCAATCGAATTTGACTAGCAATTCGCCAAAAACGAACAAGGCCGATGTATTCATAAAATCAAAATCCACTTTTGATTGGCTCTAGTCCAATTGAATTTGATTAGCAATTAGCGAAAAATGAACAAACCAGAAGTTATCATGAAATCAAAAACCACTTTTCACTGACTCGATTCCAATCGAATTTGACTAGTAATTCCCCAAAAATGAACAAACCTGATGTTATCATGAAATCAAAAACCACTTTTCATTTACTCGATTCCAATCGAATTTGACTAACAATTTGCCAAAAACGAACAAACCAGAAGTTTTATTGAAATCAAAATCCACTTTTCATTGGCTCAATTCGAATTGAATTTGACTAGCAA
>NW_019229257.1:0-3555 GCF_002742605.1 Olea europaea var. sylvestris
TTTGATTTCATGATAACTTCGGGTTTGTTCATTTTTGGCGAATTGTTAGTCTAATTAGATTGGAATCGAGCCAATGAAAAGTTTTTTTCGATTTCATGATAACTTCGAGTTTTGTCGTTTTTGCGAATTGCTAGCCTAATTTGATTGGAATCTAGCTAATGAAAAGTGGTTTTTGATTTCATGATAACTTCGGATTTGTAAGTTTCTGGCGAGTTGGTAGTCTAATTGGATTGGAATTTGGCCAATGAAAAGTTGTTTTTTATTTCATGATAACTTCGGGTTTGTTCATTTTTGGCTAATTGCTAGTCTAATTCGATTGGAATCGAACAAATGAAAAGTGGCTCTTGATTTCATGATAACTTCGGGTTTGTTCATTTTTGGTGAATTGTTAGTCTAATTCGATTGGAATCGAGCCAATGAAAAGTTGTTTTTGATTTCATGATACCTTCGGGTTTTTTCATTTTTACGAATTTCTTGTCTAATTCGATTGGAATCAAGCTAATGAAAAGTGGTTTTTGATTTCATGATAAATTTTGGTTTGTTCATTTTTGTTGAATTGCTAGTCTAATTCGATTGGAATCGAGCCAATGAAAAGTTATTTTTTATTTCATGATAACTTCGGGTTTGTTCATCTTTGGCTAATTGCTAGTCTAATTCGATTGGAATCAAGCCAATGAAAAGTGGTTTTTGATTTATTGATAACTTCATGTTCTCTCGTTTTTGGCGAATTGCTAGTCTAATTCGATTGAAATTAAGCCAATGAAAAGTGGTTTTTTATTTCATGATAATTTCAGGTTTATTTTTTTTAGCCAATTGCTAGTCTAAATCAATTGGGATCGCGGTAATGAAATGTGGCTTTAGATTTCATAGTAACTCGAGGTTTGTTCGTTTTGGCGAATCGCACGTCTAAAATTATTGGAATCGAGCCAATGTAAAGTGGCTTTTAATTTCAAGACAACTTCGGATCTGTTGGTTATTGGCGCGTTGGTAGTCTAAAAAGTCCTTATGGGCCCAAAACAGACACCATGCGAAAATGTTACACTCAATTCTTCGTACGCCGACTGTCCTAGCGTTCCAAATATGAAAGTGCACATTCTTTCAAGAAATGGTCAAAATCCCTCGTCCGTCACGATGAAGTAGTGAGTTCAATCCAAAACGGTCGTTACATTTCCAAAAAGTACTTATGGGCCCAAAACGGACACCATGTACAAAAGTTACGCTCGATTCTTCATACGCCGACTGTCCAAGCGTTTCAAATATGCAAGGGCACATTCTCTCGAAAAATGGCCGAAATTCCTCGTACGTCACGACGAAGTTGTGAGTTCAATCCAAAACGGTCGCTACATTTCCAAAAAGTACTTATGGGCCCAAAATGGACACCATGTGCAAAAGTTACGCTCAATTCTTCGTACGCCGACTGTCCAAGCATTCCAAATATGCAAGGGCACATTCTATTGAAAAATGGCCGAAATCCCTGGTACGTCATGACGAAGTTGTTAGTTCAATCCAAAACGGTCGCTACATTTCCAAAAAGTACTTATGGGCCCAAAACGGACACCATGCGCAAAAGTTCCACTCAATTCTTCGTACGCCTACTGTCCAAGCGTTCCAAATACGCAAGTGCACATTCCTTCGAAAAATGGCCGAAATCCCTCGTACGTCACGACGAAGTTGTGGGTTCAGTTCAAAACGGTCGCTACATTTCCAAAAAGTACTTATGGGCCCAAAACGGACACCATGAGCAAAAGTTACACTCATTTCTTCGTACGCCGACTGTCCAAGCGTTCCAAATATGAAACTGCACATTCTTTCAAGAAATGGTCGAAATCCCTCGTACGTCACGACGACGTAGTGAGTTCAATCCAAAATGGTGGCTACATTTCCAAAAAGTACTTATGGGCCCAAAACGGACACCATGTGCAAAAGTTACGCTCAATTCTTCGTACGCCGACTGTCCAAGCGTTCCAAATGTGCAAGGGAACATTCATTCGAAAAATGGTGGAAATCCCTCGTACGTTACGACGAAGTTGTGAGTTCATTCCAAAACGGTCGCTACATTTCCAAAAAGTACTTATGGGCCCAAAATGGACACCATGTGCAAAAGTTACGCTCAATTCCTTGTACGCCGACTGTCCAAGCGTTCCAAATATGCAAGGGCACATTCTTTCGAAAAACGGCCGAAATCCCTCGTACGTCACGACGAAGTTGTGAGTTCAATCCAAAACGGTCGCTACATTTCCAAAAAGTATTCATGGGCCCAAAACGGACACCATGTGCAAAAGTTACGCTCAATTTTTCGTACGCCGACTATCCAAGCGTTCCAAATATGCAAGGGCACATTCTTTCGAAAAATAGCCGAAATCTCTCGTAGGTCATGGTGAAGGTGTGAGTTCAATAAAAACGGTCGCTACATTTCCAAAAAGTATTTATGGGCCCAAAACGGACCCCATGCACAGAAGTTACGCTCGATTCTTCGTATGCCGACTGTCCAAGCGTTTCAAATATGCAAGGGCACATTCTTTCGAAAAATGGCCGAAATTCCTCGTACGTCACGACGAAGTAGTGAGTTAAATCCAAAACGGTCGCTACATTTCCAAAAAGTACTTATGGGCCCAAAATGGACACCACGTGCAAAAGTTACGCTCAATTCTTCGTACGCCGACTGTCCAAGCATTCCAAATATGCAAAGGCACATTCTTTCGAAAAATGGCCGAAATCCCTCGTACATCATGATGAAGTTGTGAGTTCAATCCAAAACGGTCGCTACATTTCCAAAAAGTACTTATGGGCCCAAAACGGACACCATGCGCAAAAGTTCCACTCAATTCTTCGTACGCCTACTGTCCAAGCGTTCCAAATACGCAAGTACACATTCCTTCGAAAAATGGCCGAAATCCCTCGTACGTCACGACGAAGTTGTGGGTTCAGTTCAAAATGGTCGCTACATTTTCAAAAAGTACTTATGGGCTCAAAACGGACGCCGATAGCAAAAGTTACACTCATTTCTTCGTACGCCGACTGTCCAAGCGTTCCAAATATGAAACTGCACATTCTTTCAAGAAATGGTCGAAATCCCTCGTACGTCACGACGATGTAGTGAGTTCAATCCAAAATGGTGGCTTCATTTCCAAAAAGTACTTATGGGCCCAAAACGGACACCATGTGCAAAAGTTACGCTCAATTCTTCATACGCCGACTGTCCAAGCGTTCCAAATGTGCAAGGGAACATTCTTTCGAAAAATGGTGGAAATCCCTCGTACGTTACGACGAAGTTGTGAGTTCAATCCAAAACGGTCGCTACATTTCCAAAAAGTACTTATGGGCCCAAAACGGACACCATGCGCAAAAGTTCCACTCAATTCTTCGTACGCCTACTGTCCAAGCGTTCCAAATACGCAAGTGCACATTCCTTCGAAAAATGGCCAAAATCCCTCGTACGTCACGACAAAGTTGTGGGTTCAGTTCAAAACGATCGCTACATTTTCAAAAAGTACTTATGGGCCCAAAACGGACGCCATGAGCAAAAGTTACACTCATTTCTTCGTACGCCGACTG
>NW_019229258.1:0-3555 GCF_002742605.1 Olea europaea var. sylvestris
TATTATTCGGAGGCCCAAACGAAGGAATTTGGCTAAAATCCCGTGATCCCGTGTCTGTGCCTCGAGTCAAATTTCGCGGGCCGATTACAATCAACCTGCCAAATTTTGTCCCATTCCGACACCGTCGCGACAAATGACAAAATTGCCCCGGGTGCGATTTTTCTTTGTTACTTTTCTGTCCAGCACTTCTTCAACTTGACATAATTAATACGAAAATTAATTATTTAGAGGCCCAAACGATGGAATTTGGCTAAAATCCCGTGATCCTGGGTGTGTGCCCCGAGTCCAATTTCACGGACCGTTTTCAATCAACTTGACAAATTTCGGCACATTCCGACACCGTCGCGACAAATGACAAAATTGCCCCTAGTGCGGTTTTTCTTTGTTAATTTTCTATCCAGCACTTCTTCAACCTGACATAATTAATACGAAAATTAATCATTCGGAGGCCCAAACGCAGGAATTTGGCTAAAATCCCGTGATCCCGGGTCTGTGCTCTGAGTCCAATTTCTCGGGCCGTTTCCAATCAACCTGCCAAGTTTCGGCCAATTCCAACACCGTCGCAACAAATAACAAAATTGCCCCTGGTTCGATCTTGCTTTGTTAATTTTCTGTCCAGCACTTTTTCAACCTGACATAATTAATTAGGAAATTAATTTTTCGAAGGCCCAAACGATAGAATTTGGCTAAAATCCAATGATCTCGGGTCTGTGCCACGAGTCCAATTTCGCGGGTCATTTCCAATCAACCTGCCAAATTTCGGCCCAGTCCGACACCGTCGCGATAAATTAGAAAATTGCCCCTGGTGCGGTTTTGCTTTGTAAATTTTCAATCCAGCACTTCTTCAACCGGACATAATTAATAAAGAAATTAATTATTCGGAGGCCCAAACGAAGGAATTTTGCTGAAATCCCGTGACCCCGGGTCTGTGTCCCAAGTAAAATTTCACGGGCCGTTTCCAATCAACCCGCTAAATTTCAGACCATTCCAACACCGTCGCGACAAATGACAAAATTGCCCCTAGTGCGGTATTTCTTTGTTAAACACTTCTTCGTTAAACCCTTCTTCAACTTGTCATAATTAATACGGAAATAAATTACTTGGAGGCCCGAACGAAGGAATTTGGTTAAAATCCCGTGATTCCGGGTATGTGCCCCGAGTCCAATTTCTCGGGCCGTTTCCAATCAACCCGCCAAATTTCGGTCCATTCCGGTACCATCGCTACAAATGACAAAATCGCCTCTGGTGCGATTTGTCATTGTTAATTTTCTGCCCAGCACTTCTTTAACCTGACATAATTAATACGGAAATTAATTATTCGAAGGCCCAAACGAAGGAATTTGGCAAAAATCCCGTGATCCCGAGTCTGTGCCCCGAGTCCAATTTCGCGGGCCGTTTCCAATCAACTTGCCAAATTTTGTCCCTGTTCGACACCATCGCAACAAATGACAAAATTGCCCGTGGTGCGATTTTTCTTTGTTAAATTTTTGTCCAGCACTTCTTCAACTTGACATAATTTATACAGAAATTAATTATTCGGAGGCCCAAACGAAGGAACTTGGCTAAAATCCCGTGATCTCAGGTCTGTGCACCGAGTCCAATTTCGCGGGCCGTTTCCAATGAACCTGCCAAATTTTGGCCCATTTCGACACCGTCGCGACAAATGATAAAATTGCCCCTGGTGCGGTTTTTCTTTGTTAATTTTCTGTCCACCAGTTCTTCAACCTGACATAATTAATACGAAAATTAATTATTCGGAGGCCCAAACGAAGGAATTTGACTAAAATATCGTGATCTCGGGTCTGTGCCCCGAGCGCAATTTCTCAGGCCGCTTCAAATCAACTAGCCAAATTTCGGCCTATTCCGACACCGTCGCGACAAATAACAAAATTGCCCCTGGTGCGATTTTGCTTTGTTAATTTTCTATCCAGTACTTCTTCAACTTGACACAATTAATAAGGAAGTTAATTATTAGGAGGCCCAAATGAAGGAATTTGGCTAAAATCCCATGATCCCGAGTCTGTGCCACGAGTCCAATTTCGCAGGCCGTTTCCAATCAACCTGGCAAATTTCAGCCCATTCCGACACCGTCGCGACAAATTAGAAAATTGCCCCTGGTGCGGTTTTGCTTTGTAAATTTTCTGTCGAACACTTCTTCAACCTGACATAATTAATAAGGAAATTAATAATTCGGAGGCCCAAACGAAGGAATTTGGCTAAAATCTCATGATCCCGGGTCTGTGCCCCGAGTCCAATTTCTCGAGCCATTTCCAATCAACCTGTAAAATTTCGGCCCATTCCGACACCGTCGCGACAAATGACAAAATTGCCCCTGGTGAAGTTTTGCTTTGTTAATTTTCTGTCAAGCACTTCTTCAACCTGACATAATTAATAAGGAAATTAATTATTCGGAGGCCCAAAAGAAGGTATTTGGCTGAAATCCTGTGATCACGGGTTCGTGTCCCGAGTCCAATTTCTTGAGCCATTTTCAATCAACCTGGCAAATTTCGGCCCATTCCGACACCTTCGCGACAAGTGAAAAAATTGCCCCTGGTGCGGTTTTACTTTGTTAATTTTCTGTCCAGCACTTTTTCAACCTGATGTAATTAATAAGGAAACTAATTATTCGGAGGCGTAAACGAAGGAATTTTTCTAAAATCCCGTGGTCCGTGTCTGTGCCCCGAGTTCAATTTCACAGGCCGTTTCCGATCGACCTGCCAAATTTTGGCCCATTCCGACACTGTCACGACAAATGATGTTAATTTTT
Organism: Olea europaea var. sylvestris; assembly: GCF_002742605.1. Taxonomy (NCBI): domain Eukaryota; kingdom Viridiplantae; phylum Streptophyta; class Magnoliopsida; order Lamiales; family Oleaceae; genus Olea; species Olea europaea. Next base: position 2,768 of record NW_019229258.1, read on the forward strand.
GGTCCAACACTTCTTCAACCGGACATAATTAATATGGGAATTAATTATTCAGAGGTCCAAACGAAGGAATTTGGCTAAAATCTCGGGATCCCGGGTCTGTGTCCCGAGTCCAATTTCGCGGGGCGTTTCCAATCAACCCGCCAAATTTCGACCCATTTCGACACCGTCGCGACAAATGACAAAATTGCCCATGGTGCAGTTTTTCTTTTTTACTTTTCTGTCCAGCACTTCTTCAACTTGACATAATTAATATGGAAAATAATTATTCGGAAGCCGAAAATGACTGAATTTGGCTAAAATCCCGTGATCTCGGGTCTGTGCCCCGAGTCCAATTTCGCGAGCCGTTTCCAATCAACCCGCCAAATTTCGGCCCATTCCAACACCGTCGCGACAAATGACAAAATTGCCCCTGGTGCGGTTTTGATTTGTAAATTTTCTGTCCAGCGCTTCTTCACCCTGCCATAATTAATAATGAAATTCATTACTCAGAGGACCAAACGAAGGAATTTGGCTAAAATCCCGTGATCCCGGGTCTGTGCCTCGAGTCCAATTTCTCGGGCCGTTTCCAATCAACCTGCCAAATTTTAGCCCATTCCAACACCGTCGCGATAAATTAGAAAATTGCCCCTGGTGCGGTTTTGATTTGTAAATTTTCTGTCCAGCGCTTCTTCAACCTGCCATAATTAATAATGAAATTAATTACTCAGAGGCCCAAACGAAGGAATTTGGCTAAAATCCCATGATCCCGGGTCTGTGCCATGAGTCCAATTTCACGGGCCGTTTCCAAT
>NW_019229259.1:0-3554 GCF_002742605.1 Olea europaea var. sylvestris
ATCAAATTCGAAGTTATCATGTAATTAATACCACTTTTCGTTGGCTCGATTCCAATCAAATTAGAGTAGCAATTTACCTAAAACGATCGAACCCGAAGTTATCATGAAATCAAAAACCACTTTTCATTGGCTCGATTCCGATCGAATTTGAATTGCAATTTGCCGAAAACGATCAAACCCGAAGTTATCTTAAAATCGAAAACCACTTTTCACTGGCGCGATTCCAATCGAATTAGACAAGCAATTTGTCGAAAATGATTAAATCCGAAGTTATCATGAAATCAAAAACCACTTTTCATTGGCTCGATTACAATTGAATTAGACTAGCAATTCGCCAAAAATGAACAAACCCGAAGTTATCATCAAATCAAAAACAGCATTTCGTTGGCTCGATTCCAATCGAATTAGACTACCATTCTGTCAAAAATGAACAAACCCGAAGATATTATGAAATCAAAAACCACTTTTCATTGTCTCAATTCTAAATGAATTAGACTAGCAATTTGCCGGAAACGATCAAACCCGAAGTTATCATGAAATCAAAAACCACTTTTCATTGGCTCGATTCTAATCGAATTAGACTAGCAGTTCGCCAAAAATGAACAAACCCGAAGTTATCATGAAATCGAAAATGACTTTTCATTGGCTCGATACCAATCGAATTAGACTAGCAATTTGCCGACAACTATTAAATCCGAAGTTATCATGAAATCAAAAACAACTTTTCATTGGCTCGATTCCAATCGAATTAGACTAGCAATTCACTAAAAACGAACAAACCCGAAGTTATCATCAAATCAAAAATAGCTTTTCATTGGTTCGATTCCAATCGAGTTAGACTACCATTTCGCCAGAAACGAACAAACCCGAAGATATCATGAAATCAAAAGCCACTTTTCATTGTCTCGATTCTAATCGAATTAGACTAGCTATTTGCCTAAATGAATAGACCTGAAGTTATCATGAAATCAAAAACCACTTTTCATTGGCTCGATTCCAATCGAATTCGACTAGCAATTTATCCGAAAACGATCAAACCCGAAGTTAACTTGAAATCGAAAACCACTTTTCTGTGGCTCGATTCCAATCGAATTAGAATAGAAAATTGACGAAAATGATCAAACCCGAAGTTATCATGAAATCGAAAACCACTTTTCATTGGCTCGATTCCAATCGAATTAGACTTGTAATTTGTCGAAAATGATCAAATTCGAAGTTATCATGAAATTAATACCACTTTTCGTTGGCTCGATTCCAATCGAATTAGACTAGCAATTTACCTAAAACAATAAAACCCGAAGTTATTATGAAATCAAAAACCACTTTTCATTGGCTCGATTCCAATCGAATTAGACTAGCATTTCGCCAAAAATAAACAAACTCGAAGTTATCTTGAAATCAAAAACCACTTTTCATTGGCTCAATTCCAATCGAATTCGACTAGCAATTCACCAAAGACGAACAAACCCGAAGTTAGCATGAAATTTAAAACCACCTATCATTGACTCGATTCCAAACGAATTAGACTAGTAATTTACCGAAAACGTTCATACCCGAAGTTATCATGAAATCAAACACCACTTTTCATTGGCTCGATTCCAATCGAATTAGACTAGCAATTTGCGGAAAATGATCAAATTCGAAGTTATCATGTAATTAAAACCACTTTTCATTGGCTCGATTCCAATCGAATTAGACTAGCAATTTACCTAAAACGATCGAACCCGAAGTTATCATGAAATCAAAAACCACTTTTCACTGGCTCGAATCCAATCGAATTTGAATAGCAATTTGCCGAAAACTATCAAACCCGAAGTTATCTTAAAATCGAAAACCACTTTTCACTGGCGCGATTCCAATCGAATTAGACTAGCAATTTGCCAAAAATGATTAAATTCGAAGTTATCATGAAATCAAAAACCACTTTTCATTGGCTCGATTACGATTGAATTAGACTAGCAATTCGCCAAAAATGAACAAACCCGAAGTTATCATCAAATCAAAAACAGCATTTCGTTGGCTCGATTCCAATCGAATTAGACAACCATTTCGCCAAAAAAGAACAAACCCGAAGATATCATGAAATCAAAAACCACTTTTCATTGGCTCGATTCTCATCGAATTAGACTAGCAGTTTGTCGAAAATGATCAAACCCGAAGTTATCATGTAATCAAAAACCACTTTTCATTGGCTCGATTCTAATCGAATTAGACTAGTACTTCGCCAAAAATAAACAAACCCGAAGTTATCATGAAATCGAAAACGACTTTTCATTGGCTCGATTCCAATCGAATTAGACTAGCAATTTGCCGAAAACTATTAAATCCGAAGTTATCATGTAATCAAAAATCACTTTTCATTGGCTCGATTCCAATCGAATTAGACTAGCAATTCACCAAGTATGAACAAACCCGAAGTTATCATCAAATCAAAAATAGCCTTTCATTTGCTCGATTCCAATCGAATTAGACTACCATTTCGCTAAAAAACGATCAAACCTGAAGATATCACGAAATCAAAAACCACTTTTCATTGGCTCGATTCCAACCGAATTTGTCTAGCAATTTACCAAAAATGAACAGACCCGAAGTTATCATGAAATCAAAAACCACTTTTCATTGGCTCGATTCGAATCGAATTTGACTAGCAATTTGCCGAAAACGATCAAACCCGAAGTTAACTTAAAATCGAAAACCACTTTTCACTGGTGCGATTCCAATCGAATTAGACTAGCAATTTGCCGAAAATGATTAAATCCGAAGTTATCATGAAATCAAAAACCACTTTTCATTGGCTCGATTACAATAGAATTAGACTAGCAATTCGCCGAAAATGAACAAACCCGAAGTTATCATCAAATCAAAAACAGCATTTCGTTGGCTCGATTCCAATCGAATTAGACAACCGTTTGGCAAAAAATGAACAAACCCGAAGATATCATGAAATCAAAAACCACTTTTCATTGGCTCGATTCTGATCGAATTAGACTAGCAATTTGCCGAAAATGATCAAACCCGAAGTTATCATGTAATCAAAAACAACTTTTCATTGGCTCGATTCTAATCGAATTAGACTAGCACTTCGCCAAAAATAAACAAACCCAAAGTTATCATGAAATCGAAAACGACTTTTCATTGGCTCGATCCCAATCGAATTAGACAAGCAATTTGCCGGAAACTATTAAATCTAAAGTTATCATGAAATCAAAAATCACTTTTCATTGGCTCGATTCCAATCGAATTAGACTAGCAATTCACCAAATATGAACAAACCCGAAGTTATCATCAAATCAAAAATAGCCTTTCATTGGCTCGATTCCAATCGAATTAGACTACCATTTCGCCAAAAAATGATCAAACCTGAAGATATCATGAAATCAAAAACCACTTTTCATTGGCTCGATTCCAACCGAATTTGTCTAGCAATTTGCCAAAAATGAACAGACCTGAAGTTATCTTGAAATCAAAAATCACTTTTCATTGGCTCGATTCCAATCGAATTAGACTAGTAATTTGCCGAAAACGATCAAACCCGAAGTTATGATGAAATCGAA
>NW_019229260.1:0-16710 GCF_002742605.1 Olea europaea var. sylvestris
AAGGAGCAAGAGCCAATATTGGATTTGGGATAGCCGTTGTCTCTTCAAAGGAAAAATGTTATCAAAATTGGATTCTTGATTTACGTTACTCATTTCACATAAGTCACAAAAATCATCCCATTTATCATTAAATTTTGCACAAGTTTTCCAGAGTGATCCCCGGGAAATTTTTTCAAAGTTTAGTGACCTCATAGAAACCTTTTGCAAAATATGATGATGAATGGAGTGATTTTTAAAGTTCAGTGACTCTACGTAAACCTTTTGCAAAGTTCAATGATGACGTCGATGATTTTTAAAGTTCAGTGATCCTGTAAAAATATTTTGTAAAGTTCAATGACCATTTAGGTTATTAACCCGTTAAACTTCACTTATAATTGATATTGCATGTTGAATTTTGACATTATGTTATTTTTCTCTTCAAATTTTGGTGCTTAGTTATCTATATTAGATTCTTCATAATCATATTAAAGCTTTTTATAAGAAGGCTCAAGTGAGAATGTAATGATTTTTTTTTCAATAGGACCCCAAATTTAAAGATGGCATAAAGCCCCCCAAAATATTAGGGTCGGCCCTGCTCTTGTTATACAATTTGATTTAGAATTAGAAGAATTTGATGTGAAACTATCTATTGAAAAATCACTTAAAACTGAATAGGAAATTAATCACACAGTCTTACAACCCTCTCACATGAGGGAGGGTCCACGAATGTTTTATTATATGTGAGCCCTCTCCATGTGAGGGGGGTGTAAGCCTGTGCGTACACCATTGTGTACACGCAACACAACTCATCTTGAATTGAGGCAAATACATAGTTGTTACTCAAACAGTCAAAGAAGGATTGCGGATGAAAGGTTTGTTATATGAATCAGGCGTTATAGAGAATGAGGTGAAGCTTTGTATTGCTAATCAAAGTACGTTTTTTTTTTTAATTAAAAATCCTATATGTCATTATAGAAATAAGCATATTGATGTTAAATATCATATTGTTAAAGATGTAATTGAAAGAGGTAATATGAAATTAGTCAAAATTCCAACTAAAGTAAATCCAAAAGATGCAGTTACAAAGTTAATGCCACTAAATAAATTCAAGGACTCTTTAAGTCTATTGAACCTTAAACATTACTAATTTTTTATTTTTTATTTTTCTGACATGTAAGAGAGCAGGTTTGTCTAAAATCCACTTCGGTACGGTCTCAAAATTGCAGCAAATGCGGAGATTGTGAAGTATTTGGGTTGATGAAATTTATTGAGCCGAAAAGAAATTGATGATGGCCCAAAACTTTGATTTGATCGTATACAATAATCTTGGCTTTTAATAGATGGCTGACACGTGTGATAAACATGGAGTTTATGAGGATCCTTGTACAAATTGACACGTGTGATATCGATTGTCATTAGGTGAATTAGACACTGAATTATTGTGAAGGTACAGATTTTTTTACTAAATTTTATATAGGTGATTTGCTATTGCTAAAAATTATTTTTGGCAGTGATCAATCCCTATAAGACAGCTATGTTTTCTCAATAAAATCTATCTAAAAAAAAAAACTTGTACTTGTAACATTTCTTTGAGACACTCCAACAATATTTTCTGAAACCTCTCTCTCTCTCTCTCTCTCTCTCTAGTGTTCAACTTCTTTGATGAACTTCTATAAATTCTTGAGTGAGATTGTTATATAGAGGATGGATGCTTTTCCCTTTTCCCTTTTTTTTTTATGACACTACATCCCTCTTTGTGAGTGATTTAGTTTGTGATGTTAGTTTAAAGATATTAGCTCGAATTTTCAGAAAATCTTCTGTAATCAAACCTTTTACCATGTGAATAGAGGTTGTGCTAGTAAATTTGAGCATAATCTTAACGAACGCTCAACAAGGATCTAGATATTTGAAGAGGTTAATGTGCCTCCGAGACTTTGATCAAGAATTTCTTGCGTTCTTGGTGATAGTTGAGTCCTAAATTGGAACCAACAATCAACAATTAATTTAATATCATATTTTATGAAATTTGTAACTCTTATTAATTTATCAATCCTCTATTTTGTGGGAATTAAAATCAGATTTTTATTGAATTTTGACAAATGTTAATGAGATTTATTTAAAAAGTTGTAAATTTCATAAAATGAGTAATTAAAATAAATAGTTAACTTTGATTTAAATTTTTAAAAAAATTATTTTAGTCCCCATTAAATGGAGGCTAAGTATCACATTTATTGATTTTTAATAATCCACTCTAGGGCTTGTTTGATTGCCCCTTTTTCCTAAAGAATTCATTTTGTAAATTGAAATGGGCCCAGTTCTTGTCAAAAAGGAAAAGGGACGTCCACAGCATTTGATTATTCCAATGTGATTTGATTATGGAGGAAAAGGAAAAGGGACGTCCAATTTCAATTCCATCTTTTTTTTCTATTTTCATGCTATCAAAAACTCCCTAAGTATAAAAATATGGAGGAGCAATTTTGTCATTTCCACACCCACATTAATGTCAATTCAAATTGTCACTAACATCTGTCAATAATGACAACGACCAAGGGACCCACTGTAGAGTTAATGATTGAAATTTGGGCTGTGCTACTTGCACAGACCCTGTGCACAGGGTCCTGTGCAAGTAGAAAAATTGTTGAAATTTTTATCGTAATGGAGATGAGAATGCCTCCCACACAAGGACTAAATTTGATTTTTAACAAAACTCAATACAGAATGGAAAGTAATTTCAATTAGGGTGTGTTTGAGCCCCATTATTTGAAATTATAATGAGATGAATAGTATTTTTTTTAAAAAAATAAGTGGTTGAAATTTTTTTGATTTATGTGTAATATTATTTTATTGAAAATTGTGTTGTTAAAAGTAGGAGAGAGAAAAATTTAATTTAATGTAATAAGAAATAATGGGGATCAAACGGACAGTTAATCTACTCAAACAAGGATTTTGAATCCAGGTGTGAAGTGTCAACCCATGTATGGTCCAATTTTTGGCAATTTTTTAAACTGTTCAATCACTGCTTCACACGTGTCATCTTGTTTTAAAACCTGTCAGCAATCCCTATTAGTATAGCATCACTAAAGTAATTTTGAGCTTTTGACTTGTCAATATCACTAACTTGTCATCCACAATAATCACGCCCCATTTAATATTTAGCCCTCATTTGACCCTCATTTTATAGAAATGAAAATAAATGGAATGGTGTTTTTTTATTTTAAATAAGTGGTTAAAAAAGAATGAATTTTTTTTTTATTTATGTGTAATATTACTTTATGGAAGAGTATGTGGTTGAAAATAGGATAAAGAAAAATAAAATGTAATGGAATGAAAATTAATGGGGGCTTAATTAGTAAGTTTAGAATGTGTTTGTTACTTATTAGTTGAGAAGAATGTATTATGTAATAGTGATTGATGTTGAAATGTATAGTTAAAAAAAAGGAAATTTTTTTTATTTACATGTAATATTATTTTAAAAAAATAATGAAAAAGAATGAATGACAAACAAAAGCTTAACTTAATAAAATTGAAAAGAATTGCAAAAACAAGGTAATTATCCAATAGGCATAGAGGCAAATAAAAGACAAAGTTTTGCTAGAAATCTCAAGTCGACAAGCCACCAACCTATAGGAGGGGACATGTGTCCCCCCCAGAAATCCCGAGCCTACATGGCTCAGGATAAGTGGCATTACTGTAGAAGACAAATTGAAGCTTTGAGATTTTACATGTCTCAGTGCTTGTTTGATAAATATTTTGATGCTTGATTTTTTGACCGTTAAAAATAAAGTGAGTACTACAAATGAAAAAAATCAAAAATAACGATTGAAATAATGAAATAACAATCAAAAAATTAATTTTAATTGACTTAAAATATATACCAAACAAGTACTAAATGAATTTTTATTTTATTGACAAGAAATAACTCATGTTTCTACTTTCCTACAATTTGTGGAATTTGAAAATCATTTAATTGTTATGAAGAACGAAATCTCAAGCCGGTTAAAATTAACTTGCAAGTGTAGGGACGGACTTTGATTATTTTGTATAAACAATCTCAATCTTCACCTAACTCTTTGCAAATCTTCAAAATTCCAATTGGTCACAAAATAAAAGAATTCTTGACGTGTTTTATGTCTCCCATGTAATTCTCATTTCGGGCTAACTGCCCAATTTGCATCCCCATGAAGCCCATCAATCCACAATGAAAACACTAGCAGATGCATTGAACACTCATCATTTGAAGACGAAGTTAAAAATTAATTTAAACAAAGACTACAGATTACAACTACTGTTACAAACGATATTTTAAATAATTAAAAAAAATTCATACTCACGTATTTGTAATTAAACGATAATCCATTACCAGTACTGTAGATCTATATAATAAAGCAAAGTACCCATTATAATCAGAAATCTGCATCAATTTTGAACACATGGGTGTCTCCGTTTCCATTCAAACTTGACATGACTGATGCCTTCTGGTATTCACCAACCCTCTTCTCAAAGAAATTTGTTTTCCCCTGTAAACTGATCAATTCCATCCAATCAAATGGGTTTTGAACATTGTATAATTTGCTGTACCCAAGTGCATTCAGCAGTCTGTCGGCTACAAATTCAATGTACTGACTCATCAGATAACCATTCATTCCTACCAGGGCACAAGGAAGCGCATCGCAGACAAATTCCCTCTCGATATCCACCGCATCAGCAACAATTCCCTTGACTCGATCCTCACTCAGTTTCATTCTCAGAAGGCTGTAGAGCAAGCAAGCAAAATCACAGTGCAAACCCTCGTCTCTCGAGATTAACTCGTTTGAAAAAGTTAATCCAGGCATCAATCCACGCTTTTTTAGCCAAAATATAGCGCAGAAACTTCCGGAGAAGAAAATCCCTTCGACGCAAGCAAAGGCGAGTATGCGCTCGGCAAAGGATTCTGAGCCGTCAATCCAGCGGAGGGCCCACTTGGCCTTCTTCTCAACACAAGGAACGGTCTCGATCGCGTGGAAAAGCCGATTCTTCTCCTCTGAATCCTTTATATAGGACTCAAGAAGGAGACTATACATCTCGGAATGGATATTCTCAATCGCGATCTGGAACCCATAAAAAGCACGCGCCTCCGAGATTTGAACCTCTTTCATGAATCTTCCGGCGAGATTCTCCAAAACAATGCCATCCGAGGCGGCGAAAAAGGCAAGAACATGCTTAATGAAATGCTTCTCATCGTCGGTCAATTTTTCCCAGTGCTGTATATCCTGGGACAAATCAACCTCTTCCGCCGTCCAAAACGAGGCCTCTGCCTTCTTGTACATTTCCCAAATTTGGGGATATTGAATTGGGAACATGCAGAATCGATCTGGCGTTGGGGCGAGGATGGGTTCTTCCGGAATTGAAGGCATTTTTGGGGAGACTGAATCAAGATTTTGGATCAAAATACAAATGGTTGCTTGTGGAAAATAAGGAGGATAATGTGAAGATTAAATAGGGGAAAAGAATGAAATTTGAATCTGAAATTCTGAGCGGGGGATTTGAATTTTGGGAAGAAAGCTTGCGCGAGAATGAACCCAAATTGGGATAGTTAGGTATGTTTTGCCGCCAGACAGCGTTGCAGGGCATGAGTATGTTTAGCCCGTTTGATTTAATTATTAAGCCCCTGTTTGGACCTCATTTCTTGGTAATGAAAATGAGTGGTTGAAAAAGAGGGAAAAAAATTTTGATTTACGAGTAATATTATTTTATGAAAGATTGTATGGTTGAAAATAGGAAAGAGAAAAATAGAATGTAATGTAATTTAATAGGGGTCAAACGGGGGCTAAGCCTCTGCTTATTTCTCGTTCTTTCTCCATTAAAATGAAAAATCTGATTATTATTCATTACATCAAGCCATCATATTTGAATTTTTATCTCTTGTGTGCAGCTCCTAACAGCTATATTTTTCATTCTCATTCTTATATAAATGAGAAACAAACGGGACCTGAATTTTGATAAAACATATACTTAAAAAGTTATGAATCCCTTAAAATATATGATTAAAATTAATTATTTAATTTAACTTGAATTTTAATATAATTTTTAAGTTGAACCAAATGTGGTATTTTTGTTTTTCCATTCATTTATGTATATGGAAAAAAAAAAGGTGAATTTGAATTAAGGTCCCATTTGACAGCCAATTTTTAGGAAAAATGAATTTTTGAGTAATAATTTTTTGTAAAATGTGTGGCTAAAAAAAAAATGTTTTGAGTTAACGTAAACAATATTTATCGTGACAAAGTTTAATTGAAAATGAGTACAAGAATTAAAAAAAAAATTCTAAAAAATGGCTACCAAGCAAGGATAAATATTTTCAATCATCAACGTCAAGATTTCATTATGAAATATGTGAATAAAATTTATAATTAATTACAAATCTGACCCTGTGAATGAAAAATAAATTTCGTCAAAGTGAATTATAATTTAAGGTTTTCAAAACTTTCAGTAATTAACACAATAGTTAGCTCCCGTTTGGTCCCCATTATTTGAATTTATAAAGAGTGAAATAGTATTTTTTTTTTTTTTAAGATTGTGTGGTTGAAAAGTTTTCAATTTGAGTGTAATTATTATTTTATTAAAAATTGTGTGATTGAAAGTAAAAGAGAGAAAAATTAAATTAAATTAAAGAGTTTTAAAGGGGGTCAAACGAAAGCTTAATGTAAAATAAAGCGGCCCATGTCTGTGAACTCCCCTCCCACTTTTGTTCGTTTTGCGTCAAATGTGTGATTACTAACCCATTGTATTTAGCCCATGTATGGTTATAGTTAAAATATGATTTTAATTTAAATCAAAGTCAAACAATTAATATTTTATATAGATATCACAATTTTTCAATCACACATTTCAAAAACTTTTATAACAACCTACCAAAATTTTAATTTTAATCCCCACCAAACATCTTTTTAGCTTTTTCTTTAGTCCACCGTTGACTGTAATTTATGTTATGAAATAAGTTTCTTTGTTTTCAAATTTTTTTTCACTTTTAGCATCCATTTGAGCCTCATTTTTAATTAAGAATACATTTTAGAATAGTAAATTAATGAAAAAAGTGTGGTTAAAAAATATATAAAAAAAATTGGGGTAGCTCATAATATTATTTTATTGAAAATTTTATGACCGAAAGAAGAGGGAGAAATATATATTTAAGAAATAATGAGAATCAAACAAGGGCTTATACTTATTTTCAAAATTAATTCGAGTAAATTATGCTAAAGAATTAGGCTAGCTTGCTTGTTCATATACCAAATAATTAATTTACGTGTGTTGTAGTTGATTCGAGAAAAAGATTACGAGTCTGTTTGGAAGTGATTTTGAGAATTAATTTTTTGACCGTTGGGAGAAAAGTGGGATCCATTTGTGAGAGAAGAAGTCAAATATGACAGCTGGAATAATGAAATAACGATCAAAAAATCAATTTTTTGAAGAGAAAAATCACTCCCAAACAAGCTCTATGCGGCGTTTGAGCCCATTTGTTGTGAAAACGAAGTTTGCTGTAGTTATTTTTTAAAAAATATATGGTTAAAAAATAAGAAAAAAACTCTATTTTACGTGTAAAATATTTTATTACGTGAATATGTTGTTGAAAATGAGTTTGAGAGTCAATAAGTTTTTTAAAAAAGGAGACAAACAAGGGATAAGAAAAAAATTGAATTTATATGTAAAATTATTTTATTAAAAGCATGTTTGAGCCCCATTTTTTGCTCAAAATGCATTTGAGAATAGTATTTGATGGAGAATGTTGGTTTAAAAAAAAGGTTTTAAATTACGTCTAATATTATTTTATTGAAAATAAGAGAAAATATATATTTTGAAAATAATGGAAATCAAATAAGGGCTAAGAGAATATGTGATTATTGAAAATAAAATTGAAAAAATAAATAAATAAATAAATATATACACATACAAATAAGGCTTAACGTGGTCTGGTTCGGTTGGGTTCTAATGAAAATCGAACCGGACCTAAAATTTTCGGGTATTTAATAAATAGAATTTCGGGTCCAAATTTAATTATGGAGCCGTTTGGATTCGGTTCGATTCAGTTCCTAGATTCCTTATTATAATTAAATATTTTAATATTTACAAAGTTACATTAATTCGACTAGTAATATATTTAATCTTAACTCTTACAAAATAATGTAATACAATCTTATGTGTCTTCTGCTTCTCTTTGCTGAGTTCTTCATAAATTGGATTGTTAAAATCATACGAAGAGAAAGATTGCGAACTCACAATAATTAAAAGAGGCGTTGTTTAGTTTCAATTCAATTTTTTCAGAACAATAAAAATGACACTACGGTAAAGTAACAAATTTGGATAAAATTTAGGTTAATTTGATTAAATTAGCTTTGAAACTGAAAATTATAAATAGGAAAAACATATTTTTGGGTTTGAGTTAAATAAATTAGTTAGCAAATTTATTTAGAAAAAATAAAATAATTTGACTTATTTAAAATAAATTAATTAAAAAATTAGGGAGATTATGTTCTTCAGTTCTTGATCTAAAACCAAGAATCGAATCAAACCTGTCGATTCTTGATTCAGCTACGTATTTTGGGTATTTAACTTAAAAAGAACCGATTGATTCGATTCGAAAGTTTCATCCAACCCTATGCACAAACAAGGACCATTTCGATTTGAGAGTTTTATCCAATCCAATGCACAAATAAGGACCATGTCGGGTTTCTAAGTAGCTGTTAATAGTGGTTCCCAAACTAGCACTTATTGGCTAGCACGTGAGGAAAAAGAGACGTTTGGAGCGTACAGTGCAAGATAAAAGGTTGATTTTAAAAAATTTCAAAATTTGGATCAAACTTGCTAGGGAAGCTGCATACAGCCAGCATATTGTATTATTAAACCGTTTTGATAAAAATAATTTTATTTGTAAATTTTGATAAAAATTGGTAAAATATTTAATTATAAAAATTATGAATCATATGAAACGCTAATTTAAAATTAACTACTAACTTTGACTTAATTTTTGTCAAAAAAATATTAATTTTTTAACTAAAAAAAGATGGATTAAATTTGCATTTGAGCATTTAAGAAAATGAAATAATTACTCTTTTACCTCTTTAAAAAGGATGATTATATTCATAAATCAATTTTTTTTTAAATACACCATATTTAAATGAAATTAAAGGTTATTAATATTCATTCATTATCACATTTGTACCCTTAATTTTTTTCATCACACTCTTAGTTTTGACATTTCATTAATAAAAAAATATTGCCCTTAATCGATGATAAGAAGTAAGGCATGCAAATGCAAGGCACACTTTGTACCTTTCCTCATTGGAGCCTAATCGATGACATGCACGCAAGGCACACTCCATCTGTAGGTGGGCAACAAGGCCATTGTTTGACTTGGCATTTAGCTTTTAGTATGAGCTGTTGGAATTAAAATTAAATTTTTAATAAATCTTAATAAAAATAATAAAATATATAGTTAAAAATTTTGAATCCCATAAAATAAATGGTTAAAAATAATTATTAATTTTGATTTACACTAATTAATTCAGTTGTTACTAATCTTTAATTGTAAAAGGGAAATAATGTCCTAATTGATCTAGATTTTGAGTCAATTAGGTTAAATTCTTCGTCAATTCTATTAATATTGGGGGCCAGCCACCCTGTTTTTTTAGCATAGCCCCTTTTTTATTTGTTTTACAACTGAGGCTCCGTTTGATACACATTAATATAAAAATGAGAATGAAAAATATAGTCGTTATGGGCTCCACACAAGAGATAGAAAGTCAAATATGGTGGCTTGATGTAATGGATAACGTTCATATTTTTCATTTTAATTGATAAAGAATGGAAAACAAACGGGAGCTTAATTGTAAAGTTTTCAATGAAAACTGTCATCAATAACAAGATATTTTAGTTAATAAAAAAATAAGAATGCAAAGGAAAGAAAATACTAAAATAGGTTACCACAATGAACAAAAAAATAAACACCTTTTTATATGGCAATTTAGGTATAACCACATTAAATTCTTTAATGCTTTTATCTATCTGAACACTTTTTACGTGTTCATCGTATTTTTGTAGTTTCTAATGATCTTCACAGGGTGTGCACAGGTGAATTAGAAATTGGAGACGTGGCACTTCACAAAAAAAAATAAAAAAATGTCGTAAATCTTAGCCCATTCCATCCTTCAAAGAGACATTTGGGTACCCAAGTATTATGGGAGGAAACCCGGCTATATTTCCAATAAGGACCCTCACTTCATCTTGCGCAAACAGTGGAAAGGGGAAAAAAAAAAAAAAAAAAAAAAAAAACTCAGTAGAGATTCAATCAACCTCACCACCCTCATAGTCAACCCAACGCTAACCGCCCCAGTTATCGAGGACACTATCTTCAACAAGGTTATTTTTTGTGATTATGAAATTGATTTTTCAGATATGGTAAAGATTAAATTTTCCCACTAATTTAGTTTATTGTTTAATATTTAGATAGATACTTGAGTGTAGACTAGATTTATATGATTTTTTTGGAGCACCGACAATGGCTATTTTCCTACAAAAGACAGAGAAAGTGAACGCGACTATTAATAGTCATCGAACCTGACGATTAACAGTAAGAGAGTTTGCCCTAACAGTCAATTGGGCCGACAAACAAAAATCCAATTTTTTTAGCCAATTTTTTCCTTCATTTTTTTACTATTTATTATTTTATACATAATAGTGTAGATAAATATTTATATTTCAAAGCATGTGATAAATATAATGTTTTGAAAATCGGATCAAACTGGCCGGTTCAATTGGAAAAATATGGAACCTACCTCAAATCTAGTCCGGTACTAATAAATTAACCTGAAATGAAAAAAATCGGTAAATAACTGGTCGAACCGCCCATTTTAACAGGAAATCGAAAAATCGGTCACGTTTTTTACAGGTTTTTTTTTTTAAAATAATAATAAAATTATAATTACTTTGATAAATGGGCTCAAGCATTGGCAAGCCCAATTTTACCCTCCTTTCAATACAATTGTTGTTTTTAAAAGAGAAGAAACATGCAATGTTTTCCTCAACTTCCAATGTAGGATAAGTTGTAAAATCTTTGCAATTTATATATTTAATAATTGTTCATTTTTTTCTTTCTATTAAACAAATTTTGGCCCCAAAAACACAAATAATTTCAATTTTAACAAAGCAAATTATTTTAGACACAACAATTGTTAGTTTTTTATGTTTTGAGATAAATTATAGGATAATAAATCGTTAAATCTATTTGACAAATATTGATTTATGTTTACTTTGAATTAGTAATACTACAATTTAAAATTTTGTTATTGTTATAATATTTTAGAGTTTGTTGAAGTATTTATTTATTTAATTTTGATATCTGGTTGACCCCGAGTGGACCTTGGTTCGATCGCTTGACCCTTTTTCTTTTTCGGATTGATGTTCGGGTCGATTTTTAAAACATTGGATAAATATATTATATTTATTTGTTTTTATGTTGATGACATATTGATCTTGAGTAGTCACATGAACGGCATAAAAGAAACAAAGTGGTTTTTGTCTTACACATTTAAGATGATCTAGGATATATAATTCGCAATTAGTAAACCAAGTAAGCTTACTAATAATCCGAGCAAAAAACAATAAGGCCCCGTTTGATTACTATATATTTTTCATGGAACTTGGAATTCGAATTCCAATTCCAATTTCTACTTTTGGCCTGTTTGATTGACAAAATTTTCAGGGAATTGATTTTTCATGATTTTCTAGGTACAAGCCGGTAAAGCATGAAATTTCACTTTTTATTTTCCCATGGGGTAGGTGGTTTTTGGAGTTCCAACTTTTTTTTTTTAATTGTTGGGAATGTGAACAAATTCTAGGAACAATTGTAAAAGAGGATAGCCCTTAAATTGACAATTTTCATGTAAAACAAAGAAAAACGAACACCAAAATATAGATGATTTTTGGATTTTTTTTTTGTTGGCAATGGAAACAAATTCTAAGAACAATGGTAGCAGTGGATATTTTTTAAATTGACAATTTTCATGAAAAATAAAGTCAAACGAACATCAAGAGACACTTTTATTTCAACATTTTTCCACCTAGAAAATTATATCAATCAAATATTATCAATTAAAAATTTCCAGTAAAACAATTTTTAGATAATTCAATTCTCTGAAATTCATTTTCTTTTCACCCAAATTCCATCTTCGCAATCAGATAGACCCTAAAAGGCCATTGGGAGAGATCTTCGTTATTCAAAGAAAACCAAAAACTTAGGTCTATAATATTCTAAACTCTCGAATGTATTAAAAGTATTTACTGATACTTGTTGGATATCTAACACTAGTTAAAGTAAATCTACTTCGAGTTGGATATTATTCTTAGAGGAGGTGCAATTTCTTGTAAGTCTAAGAAACAAATATGCATTACACATTAAACCATGGAATCTGAATTCGTAGCATTAGTTGACACTAAGAAAGAGGCAAGTGGCTTAAGAATTTTCTATATGAGACACCTCTAGGATCGAAGACTACATCTTCAATTTCTATCTTGTGCGATAATCAAGTCACGTTAATATAAGCATATAAAATGGTACGCAATGAAAATTCTAGATATATACTAAGATATAAGAACAACCTCGTTTAATTACATATTAATTGATCGATTAGACTCCGAGCCTCACGCCTAGACTGATCATGGGTTCTTAAGCATAAAGGTAGTAACTTATCCCTGGATTAATCCGATACACGATACAGTTGGACAATTACGATGGCCTAAACCTATTAGAAATCTACTATTGGAATCTCTATATGACTTAACTAAGGAACCTCAATCCTGCAACACTTCACTCACCCATATAGGACATTCAAAACTTCCTATGAGTCCAAATCCTACAGTTCTTGCTCAATTTCACAGGTGTCCTAAGTGACGAGGAGCATGATATTGGAGAATTACCATTCAAAAAGAGGAAATTGACTTCAGCTGGTTGGGAACACTGCAAAAGACAAAATATTGGTGAGAAATGGAAGGTTATATGCAATCATTGCAAGAAACAGTTAGAGGTGACACAAAAATGGTACAAATCATTTGCATGGTCATTTGAAGATATGTGTATTAGGATGATACTTGTCAAGCAACATTAAATTTCAAAAAGGATGCTGCGAGTGGCAAGGTCACAGTGGGTACTTACTCTTTCGATCCATATAAGTGTAGGTATAGTCTCGCGAAAATGGTGATTTTGCATGAGTAGTCTTTGTCTAAGATTGACCGTATTGGATTTTGAGAGTTCTTGCACGACCTGCAACCATTGTTTAAGGTTCATATTCGCAATACTTTGAAGAGCGACGTTTTGAAAATCTATGAATACGAGAAAACAAAAAATATGATTACACTTGAGAAGATTGAGAGTTAAATTACAATTACATATGGACCTCTTTTAATCAATAGAAAGGATTCATGGTTATCATTGCTCATTTCATATATGATGCTTGGAAACTACAGAGTTGTATCATAAGGTACAATAAAAAAATTATAATTCATGTGTTTTCATAATTTACCAAAATTATATTCTTTTAGTTGATTTAATTTGTTATTGAATGAACTTAAGTTTATATATGTGTCGTGCCCACACACTGCTGACACACTTTCAGAAACTCTATTATGTAGCTTACTGGACTAGAATATTGATAGTAAGTTACTAAATTTGATCGTAGTTAATTGCACCACAAATCATGTCGTCCCATAGAGAATAAATTCAATTCAAATTTATTAATTTCATATGGAATTCGAATTGTGTAAAATAAAATGGAGATTTTTTTATATATGCTAAATTAGAAGAAAGCAATAAAAGTTTTGATTTTTAGCAAATTATAAATGACTGCATTGGATTTCAACCCTGCCTATTGTTATATATTTCAATTATTGATTTGTAATCTAGTTCCATTCATACTCTCTTGACAATCTATAAAGTTATAATATATAATCTTTTTTCCGAGACAAAATAAATCTATCCTAACCACGACCCGAATATATTCCTAGTCCGAATTCGAATGGTTAGTACCCATTAATGTTTAGATTATTTACATAATTGCACACGTGATAAATGTTGTTCCTAATATCTATTGTATATGTGTTAGTTTTTCCGTGTTCTAAACTCATTGTGAGTCTCCCAACACTACAACAAGCAACTAATTATTTAACTGGTGTCCAATCAATTAAGTAATGCAATGTGTATACAAAATCAATCAATAAACGCAAGAATTATACTAAACTAGTTGTCTTAAATTAGAAATAAATAACAAATATGGTTCATCTTCATCAAATACAAAAGCAAATTTAGCTTAGTGTATAAATATATAAATTACAAGAAGAATAATATAAAAATATCACCCAAATCATAAAAGAATCCAAAAGATGTTGATCTTCAAGTCCAAAATTGAATTCTTCAAAATTTTGATATAATTGAACTTCAATTCATTACTAGGGCTTGATCTCCTCTCTTAAAATATATTAATTAGCCCCTTTGTTACTAATGAATTTGATTAAATTATTGTGTATGAAGGGGCAAGAGAGGTTTTTTTCATTGTTGCCCATGTCTGATATTTATATTACGAAATTAGGTTAAAATTCACATCCAAATTGCCTTCTAAAAGAGTTTTAATCAACTAAGGAAAGTTGTCTTCGCGCGCATGATTTTGTCTCTGCACACTTTTTTGTATTTTGGTTATAACTTTCTTTTCCGATATCCAATTGAGATAATTCAAAGTGCATTGAAAAACTAATTCAAAGAGTAACAATTCTTCTAGAAATAAAGGTTTTCCAATTCGAATGTTTGCTATCTGAAAAATGAGTTTCAAATTGACTAAAAATTTAGAAGATATCTTATGTGATTGGAAGTCGATATATGATAATATTCTGATCATATCCAATTCCTTTTTTTTTAACTTCAATTTGCATTCAATTAATTCCTATCAATCTTCAAAGTATCTTTACCGGTCCAAACCAACCATTGGATATTTATATTTTGTTCTCCATACTTTGGATTCTTTCTTTTTTGCTTCTTTTTTTGTTCATTTCTTCCAATTCCACAAATTTGTACTGAATTCAACCTAACAAACATAATTAACATAATTAAGTTATAACTCATTCAAATCACTAACAAATACTCCAATTTACTGGTCTGAATAATTGTACAAAATATACTTATCATATTATTATTGGATAGCCACGCCAACGAAATCTAAAAATTTTGAGTTCTTTACACGTAAATTGAAAATTGATTGTGAGAAAAATTAGTATTTAATTGTAAAACAAGGTAGAATTCCATATACTTGATACTTCGTACTGCTTTGATTTATAAAGATGTTTTTACTCGTTTGATTTAGAGGGAGTTACAGTATAGATGTTTGCACAGTGATGGTGATTGGTATTTGACAAAAAAAATTAAAAATACGTGAGAAGTTAAATTTTTTTTTTTTTAAGATTACTTAATTGTTTTCAAGAACAAAATATCCAACTGCCAAACTCTTCTTTGCAAATATTTGTGATATAAAACTGTCGTTGTATGAGTGACTTGAATCTCCTTATGTGGAAGTTCAAATAATGGTGACCATTATGATGGAAAAGTTTAACAAGTATTAGAGCGATATTCATGGAGTTTTGGCTTTAATAGCAGTGTTCGATTCAAGGTATAAGATAATGTTAGTTAAGTATTATTATCCTCGTATTTTTAATCACAACGCTGCAAGTGAGATCGAAAAGATTATCAAGTTTGTAGCAAGTTGGTGCACGATTATCAAAAAAAGAATGATTCAAGTGGGTCTGTAGCTCAGTCTTCTACTTCTTCTTGTCAAACTGAGACGTCAAGTGCTAATAATAAATTAAATCGCATGGTGGATTTTTATAGATTTATTTCCAATGTTGAAGTTCCTAGCAATGTGAAAACTAAGCTTGATACTTTCTTGGATGAGCCTATATTGCCTCGATCAGATGATTTTGGTATATTGATATGGTGGAAAGTAAATGCAATCAAATATCTGACTTTATTTCAAATTGCAAAAGATATTTTGACCATCCAGGTATTTACAAAGGCGTCTGAATCTGCCTTCACTACTAGTGGTAGATTGTTACTTTCAGAAATAGACTTCACCTCAAAACTTTGGAGGCTTTAATATATACTCAAGATTGGTTATGGGCTGATATTTGCAGTACGATGCATATAAACATTTGCTTTTCATATTGTTCCTTTTGTGAACATTCTTATTACTAATTATCTTACTTTATTAATAGCGTATTCTGCGCTGTCCTCATATTTTAGATGTTGCTTTAAGATGAATGATCAGGATGTTGATGATGAGATAATTTTTATTTATCAAATAATGTAAAATTTAATCATAGTTATTATGATGATACTGAGAATAATATTTGTTTCGTTTTTCAGGATCATCTTGTGTATTCTTTATCTAGGCTAATGAATATTTAGGAAGATGGAAAAATATCAAATTTTGGATAAAGAAATGAAATTTAGTTACAATATAATTATATTTGCAATTGTTTATTTTAGGAAAAACTTTGTTTCGAGTATTTACTTTGGATATTCACGTTGTTTAGTCTAAGCATTATTTGCTTTGAATTTAAAATTTTGAATTTTTATTTTATTATCTAATAATAGCATAACTTGAAAATTTGAAAATGTAAATTAAAAAAAAAAAAAAAAAAAGAAAAAAAATACAAATTGGG
>NW_019229260.1:20617-37419 GCF_002742605.1 Olea europaea var. sylvestris
AATGTGAACAAATTCTAGGAACAATTGTAAAAGAGGATAGCCCTTAAATTGACATTTTTCATGTAAAACAAAGCAAAACGAATACCAAAATATAGATGATTTTTGGATTTTTTTTTCTTTTTTGATTGGCAATGGAAACAAATTCTAAGAACAATGGTAGCAGTGGATATTTTTTAAATTGACAATTTTCATGAAAAATAAAGTCAAACGAACATCAAAAAATACTTTTATTTCAACATTTTCCACCTAAAAAATTATATCAATCAAACATTATCAATTAACAATTCCCAGTAAAACAATTTCTAGATAATTCAATTCTCTGGAATTCATTTTCTTTCCACCCAAATTCCATCTTTGCAATCAGATAAACCCTAAAAGGCCATTGGGAGAGATCTTTGTTATTCAAAGAAAACCAAAAACTTAGGTCTATAATATTCTAAACTCTCGAATGTATTAAAAGTATTTACTAATGCTTGTTGGATATCTAACACTAGTTAAAGTAAATCTACTTCGAGTTGGATATTATTCTTAGAGGAGGTGCAATTTCTTGTAAGTCTAAGAAACAAATATGCATTACACATTAAACCATGGAATCTGAATTCGTAGCATTAGTTGACACTAAGAAAGAGGCAAGTGGCTTAAGAATTTTCTATATGAGACACCTCTAGGATCGAAGACTACATCTTCAATTTCTATCTTGTGCGATAATCAAGTCACGTTAATATAAGCATATAAAATGGTATGCAATGAAAATTCTAGATATATACTAAGATATAACAACAACCTCGTTTAATTACATATTAATTGATAGATTAGACTCGAGCCTCACGCCTAGACTGATCATGGGTTCTTAAGCATAAAGGTAGTAACTTATCCCTGGATTAATCCAATACACGATACAGTTGGACAATTACGATGGCCTAAACCTGTTAGAAATCTACTATTGGAATCTCTATATGACTTAACTAAGGAACCTCAATCCTGCAACACTTCACTCACCCATATAGGACATTCAAAACTTCCTATGAGTCCAAATCCTACAATTCTTGCTCAATTTCACAGGTGTCCTAAGTGACGAGGAGCATGATATTGGAGAATTACCATTCGAAAAGAGGAAATTGACTTCAGCTGGTTGGGAACACTGCAAAAGATAAAATATTGGTAAGAAATGGAAGGTTATATGCAATCATTGCAAGAAACAGTTAGAGGTGACACAAAAATGGTACAAATCATTTGCATGGTCATTTGAAGATATGTGTATTAGGATGATACTTGTCAAGCAACATAAAATTTCAAAAAGGATGCTGCGAGTGGCAATGTCACAATGGGTACTTACTCTTTCGATCCATATAAGTGTAGGTATAGTATCGCGAAAATGGTGATTTTGCATGAGTAGTCTTTGTCTAAGATTGACCGTATTGGATTTTGAGAGTTCTTGCACAACCTGCAACCATTGTTTAAGGTTCATATTCGCAGTACTTTGAAGAGCGATGTTTTGAAAATCTATGAATACGAGAAAACAAAAAATATGATTACACTTGAGAAGATTGAGAGTTAAATTACAATTACATATGGACCTCTTTTAATCAATAGAAAGGATTCATGGTTATCATTGCTCATTTCATATATGATGCTTGGAAACTACAGAGTTGTATCATAAGGTACAATAAAAAAATTATAATTCATATGTTTTCATAATTTACCAAAATTATATTATTTTAGTTGATTTAATTTGTTATTGAATGAACTTAAGTTTATATATGTGTCATGCCCACACACTGCTGACACACTTTCAGAAACTCTATTATGTAGCTTACTGGACTAGAATATTGATAGTAAGTTACTAAATTTGATCGTAGTTAATTGCACCACAAATCATGTCGTCCCCTAGAGAATAAATTCAATTCAAATTTATTAATTTCATATGGAATTCGAATTATGTAAAATAAAATGGAGAATTTTTTATATATGCTAAATTAGTCGAAGAAAGCAATAAAAGTTTTGATTTTTAGCAAATTATAAATGACTGCATTGGATTTCAGCCCTGCCTATTGTTATATATTTCAATTCTTGATTTGTAATCTAGTTTCATTCATACTCTCTTGACAATCTATAAAGTTATAATATATAATCTTTTTTCCAAGACAAAATAAATCTATCCTAGCCACGACCCAAATATATTCCTAGTCCGAATTCGAATGGTTAGTACCCATTAATGTTTAGATTATTTACATAATTGCACACGTGATAAATGTTGTTCCTAACATCTATTGTATATGTGTTAGTTTTTCCGTATTCTAAACTTATTGTGAGTCTCCTAACACTATAACAAGCAACTAGTTATCTAATTGGTGGCCAATCAATTAAGTAATGCAATGTGTATGCAAAATCAATCAATAAACACAAGAATTATACTAAACTAGTTGTCTTAAATTAGAAATAAATAACAAATAGGGTTCATCTTCATCAAATACAAAAGCAAATTTAGCTTAGCATATAAATATATAAATTACACGAAGAATAATATAAAAATATCACCCAAATCATAAAAGAATCCAAAAGATGTTGATCTTCAAGTCCAAAATTGAATTCTTCAAAATTTTGATCTAATTGAACTTCAATTTATTACTAGGGCTTGATCTCCTCTCTTAAAATATATTAATTAGCCCCTTTGTTACTAATGAATTTGATTAAATTATTGTGTATGAAGGGGCAAGAGAGGTTTTTTTCATTGTTGCCCATGTCTGATATTTATATACGAAATTAGGTTAAAATTCACATCCAAATTGCCTTCTAAAAGAGTTTTAATCAACTAAGGAAAGTTGTCTTCACACGCATAATTTTGTCTCTACACACTTTTTTGTATTTTGGTTATAACTTTCTCTTTCGATATCCGATTAAGGTGATTCAAAGTGAATTGAAAAACTAATTCAAAGAGTAACAATTCTTCTAGAAATAAAGGTTTTCCAATTCGAATGTTTGCTATCTGAAAAATGAGTTTCAAATTGACTAAAAATTTAGAAGATATCTTATGTGATTGGAAGTCGATATATGATAATATTCTGATCATATCCAATTCCTTTTTTTAACTTCAATTTGCATTCAATTAATTCCTATCAATCTTCAAAGTATCTTTACCGGTCCAAATCAACCATTGGATATTTATATTTTGTTCTCCATACTTTGGGTTCTTTCTTTTTTGCTTCTTTAACGTTCATTTCTTCCAATTCCACAAATTTGTACTGAATTCAACCTAACAAACATAATTAAAATAATTAAGTTATAACTCATTCAAATCACTAACAAATGCTCCAATTTACTGGTCTGAATAATTGTACAAAATATACTTATCATATTCTTATTGGATAGCCACGCCAACGAAATCTAAAAATTTTGAGCTCTTTGCACGTAAATTGAAAATTGATTGTGAGAAAAATTAGTGTTTAATTGTAAAACAAGGTAGAATTCCATATACTTGATACTTCGTACTGCTTTGATTTATAAGGATGTTTTTACTCGTTTGATTTAGAGGGAGTTACAGTATAGATGTTTGCACAGTGATGGTGATTGGTATTTGACAAAAAAAATATGTGAGAAGTTAATTTTTTTTTTTTTTTAAAGATTACTGAATTGTTTTCAAGAACAAAATATCCAACTGCTAAACTCTTCTTTGCAAATATTTGTGATATAAAACTGTCGTTGTATGAGTGACTTGAATCTCCTTATGTGGAAGTTCAAATGATGGTGACCAGTATGATGGAAAAGTTTAACAAGTATTAGAGCGATATTCATGGAGTTTTGGCTTTAACAGTAGTGTTCGATTCAAGGTATAAGATAATGTTAGTTAAGTATTATTATCCTCGTATTTTTAATCACAACGCTGCAAGTGAGATCGAAAAGATTTATCAAGTTTGTAGCAGTTGGTGCACGATTATCAAAAAAAGAATGATTCAAGTGGGTCTGTAGCTCAGTCTTCTACTTCTTCTTGTCAAACTGAGACGTCAAGTGCTAATAATAAATTAAATCGCATGGTGGATTTTTATAGATTTGTTTCCAATGTTGAAGTTCCTAGCAATGTGAAAACTAAGCTTGATACTTTCTTGGATGAGCCTATATTGCCTCGATCAGATGATTTTGGTATATTGATATGGTGGAAAGTAAATGCAATCAAATATCTGACTTTATTTCAAATTGCAAAAGATATTTTGGCCATCCAGGTAATTACAATGGCGTCTGAATCTGCCTTCACTACTAGTGGTAGATTGTTACTTACAGAAGTAGACTTCACCTCAAAACTTTGGAGGCTTTAATTTGGTTATGGGCCGATATTTGTAGTACGATGCATATAAACACTTGCTTTTCATATTGTTCCTTTTGTGAACATTCGTATTACTAATTATCTTACTTTATTAATGGCGTATTCTGCGCTGTCCTCATATTTTAGATGTTGCTTTAAGATGAATGATCAGGATGTTGATGATGAGATAATTTTTATTTATCAAATAATGTAAAATTTAATCATAGTTATTATGATGATACTGAGAATAATATTTGTTTCGTTTTTCAAGATCCATCTTTTGTATTCTTTATCTAGGCTGATGAATATTTAGGAAGATGGAAAAATATCAAATTTTGGATAAAGAAATGAAATTTAGTTACAATATAATTATATTTGCAATTGGTTATTTTAAGAAAAACTTTGTTTCGAGTATTTACTTTGGATATTGACGTTGTTCAGTCTAAGCATTATTTGCTTTGAATTTAAAATTTTGAATTTGTATTTTATTATCTAATAATAGCATAACTTGAAAATTTGAAAATGTAAAAATTAAAAAAAAAAAAAATAGCGGTGGCAAACCACCTCTCCCCGCCTTACGAGACAGGGTTTGCAGCCCCGCCTCAAACCCAACCATTGCCATTCCTAGCCAAAATATGCTACTTCTGGAATGTCTTTTGAAAATTCAATTTTGTACGTTAAGTCAGAACAATAATTGAATAAGATATGAAGGTAATTATCTTGCAACTTATTTTGTATTTGAAAGGTTTATTGGTTCCTAGAAACAATAATATTTGACTTTAAGGGTTCACTTGATTAGTGTTTCAATTTTCTATTTTGAGTTTTGACTTCATTTTTAATTTTCTATTTTCAAGGTTTGTTCTAAAATTGTTGAAACGTGTTTAGTTTGTTATATTGAAAAATTATTTCTCCAAAGAGAAGACTAGAAAATATAATTGGCTTGAAATTTTGAAACCATGAAATTTGATTATTCAACAAAAAAAAAAGATTTTCTGTTAATATATTGTTAATCAATATATACATTTTAAAGTTGATCAATCTTACAATATTTTATTTCTTTACAGAAGTAAAACAAATAATAAATAATAAATTGAGTTCAAAATATAGAAACTAAAAATAAAAATCAATGACATGGGATGAGAATATTTTTTCTGTGCTCTATTAAATATTCTTTTAGAATTTTTATGTAAAAAATCATTAATAATTTGAAATGTTTTATTTTTTATAGTTCATAATTTTATTTTTCTAGAATTCTCTATAATTTAATTTTTTTTATTTTATGGAAATTTATTTTCTTAGAATTTTAGATTTTATTTTTAAAAAAATTTATTTTTTTATTTTTCAAATTTTTCAAATTTATTTTTTGGACTTATTTTTCTTGAATTTTATTTTTTCTAATCTTAAAGTTTTATTCGTTAAAATTTTATATTTTCATTTTTTAAAATTTATTTAAATTAAATTTTATTTAAACGCTTATTTGATAATACTCAAAACATCAAAAATACATTTTAAGTTTTATATTATAAATTTATCCTCGTTTTGGAAAATGCAATTTCTAAGATACTCGAGACATCTAAAATACATTTCGAGTTTTATGTTATAGGTTTATCCTCATCTTCAAAAATGCAATATCTAAAATTTCCAAAATACTCAAAATTCCAAAAATACATTTTGAGTTTTATGTTATGGATTTATCCTCATTTTCAAAAATACAATTTCTAAAATACCTGTAAATTGAAAACTACAAACAACTTGAAAACAACAAACTAAATGCACCCTAAAAAATAAACTCTACCTCATTTCGTACTATAATTTTTCACTTTTCATTCAATTTAGAAAGACACTTCCTGCGTTTCCCACAGTACATGGATGTATCAATGTGTACTGCAGTCATTGCGTGTACATGAACCGAAGAATTTGGGTTTGAAATTATAGAGCTACCAGGCAAGTTTAGCCAAAGGAAGGAAATAATAGCACTCACATTAAGAGCAGCACTTGTCCAAGTGAGCATTGAGAGTCGAAATCCACTCGAGGATCCTATCAAAGAACGCTTAAAAACTTAATTACTAAATGGTATGTACAATAGCAAACCCAAGTACTAGTAATGTCATTTCTAAGCACTCTACAGAACTGTGAAACTCATTTTCGAAAAGCTGGTATATGCAAATGTTAACGCAATAATGCATCAAAACAAACACATGGGTGATCCACCACTCTTCTATGCTGTACAAGGCCTCTTTCGTAACACAATGATAGCTTTTCACGAAGCCTGAGAGGCGATTTGATTAGAATCTTCATCTTCAGCTATCATCCACGGTTGTTTTGGACCCTAATTAAGAAGAAAATGAGGAAGTCACATATGGATATGCCTGTATAACCGAGATTTACTGTTCAACTGACAACATTAAGATAAAATTCATTCAAGCATTACACGTCGAAGAGAAACAATTTATTCAGAGACAATTGCAAAACTTGGTAAATCTCACCAACCAACCAGATATTTGAATACATGATTCATTGAAGATGAGGTAATAATCACATATCTTATGATTTTAACATAATTAATTTGACTAGCACAAATGTTGCCTAACATGAAGAATTGTCAAAGTGGCTTCTTACCTCCCAAACAGATCCTTCTACATCTATATATAAATGCTGGTTTATGCAGAATACACAAGAAAAGCACATCAAATTGTTGATTAATCATCACAGATGGCTTAGAAACAATCTTTCATTATTTAATGGATCTTTCCGTTTTAACACTCTATGAGCGCCAAAATGGTTTTTGTTGACAGAAGAAAGATTCTCTTTCATTTTATAGGATGCAAAATAAGCACATTTAGCAAGATCCCCTGATATTTCAGCTACCGTTGAAGGAAGAACGGATGTGATTGCTCAGAGAGCAAATGGGATTAGATACCCCAATAGTCCTACAGTCATGAACAATGGATACGAGGCACTGCGTATATCGACCTGTGCAGTGCTAATTCCTCAACCCTGAAACCATCTTCCTTTTATTTCACAGGTACTCGTGTTTTTCAAGGTTAAAAAGGACACGCCGGTACAATAAAATTCAGCCTCTACTTCCTCGAGTTCTAGATAGTTTATAGCAATTTTGTATTTTACCTTCCCTTGTCGTATAGTTCGAGGAGAATTTCCAGTCATGTCCACTACTGTAGATGGATCAGCCACTCTAATACCAGCATCGACAACAAAGTCAAGGCCCTAGAAAAACAGAGAAACTCATGAGCACCATTATATGACACAAAGAACCAGATAAGAGCTTTGGTTCACACCTAAGGCACTTTCTAATACTGCGGAAATGCAGGAGCTCAAGGATGACTGGGAAAAAATAGTTAAGCAGATGCAAAAGTTAGATTTGGACACTTGCAGAGCAATTTGTAATCTTGTGGAGTAACAGGAGTTGAAAAAGTCCAAATGCAGATAACGACTTCACAAGTACAATGAAACAATCAACTTTCACAAGACATGAGCAAATCACTAAAACTAGTTCAGAACATTCAATGTTATATCAGAGTAGTGCAACCTTATAGGTCTGATTAAGTCTTCAGAAAAAAACTACTACAAGTTGCTAGAGTTACCAACAAGAATACATCTTAAACACAGAATGAAGATGCCATAAAAAATAGAAAATGGACAAGCACTCTGCATACAGATCGACTCATTTGAGGTTGCTGGAAACAGAGACAATAGATGAATATCTACATTTAATGCATTCAGATCTAACTATTTCCAAATGCAACAAAGTGAACAAACAAAGCAAGGTAAAATTTACAGATCCAGTCAAGCGTTATAAGAAATAGCAATACCTCTGGGCCATATACATCAGCAATCACAACAGGATCTAAAATCCATTCATTCTCCTTAGGTGACTTGACACTAAGGAACAATATATATAAATAGTGTAAGCATAATCATAAATGTTAAAAAGAAAGTGAAACTGTGTGAAGTATCTGGCTTTACGGCCTACCTTGTGGATATTAAAGGCGCGTCCATCTTCTCCAGAATTGCTTGGCACACAGCATCATCAGGTATACGAACGCCCACATTTTTTCTTGGTGCATACTTGGAAGTTGTAGTCCCATATCTGGTACATTGTTTTGGCAGCTCTTTGCTTGCAGTCAAAATGAAAGTATACTACATAAACCAACCTTCATTTAGACATATTAAAAATATATCAACAATATTGTAGAGCAACACTAGCAAGATATGAACAATGAGGCCAAAAGCACATCTTTTGTCCTTAAATTACTTACAGGACCCGGCAGGCAATGTTTAACAGCTCGAAAAATGTTTGTAAGACCTGAACTGTTGCCACGAGGAAATCCGGTTGTGTATGTATCAATATCCTTGAAAGAGCGGCATAAGATGCTGAGAGGCTGAAAAATTTACCCAAAAATAAATAAATAAATAAAGAATCAGAATACATGTACCAATAACAATATTAAACACTGTTTGTCAACAAAATGCATGGAATGTCTACTCAAAAAGGCAAAAAGAAATATCAAACCAATACTTCATTAAGCGACTTGTTTGGTGCCATGCAGCATGTTTAGTTTAGGAACCAGATGGAAATAATTAAACCTGCCTTTGAAGGGTCTATATTTTTTATTCTGCAATGTACAGAGAACACTTATCATCTCAATGAAACTTAAAGCAACACCTTAAAAATCAAGAACTTGAGCTGGGAAAAAAGTTATCTACCTACGCAAACGATCAATAGCTGAGTGGCTTCTCAGATCACAAGCTATTGCGTACCTATAATCAAAGTAAAAATGTTGAATTAACAAGTTTTTCTATTCTTGGCACATAAGAACCAAACAGGTCTGTGAATGACATGCTTACTTGTATATACAACATAAATAGCTAAATTTAGCCAAGTCTACAAAGATCTATTAAACAGGAAGGATGTAAACTTTCTGTAAACTCCTAGTGATCTAAGTTGCAAATCCTAATATACCAGTATAAGAATAATTTTAATCTAAAGAAAAATATACAAACCTACACTATTAGTAGGTTTCATCAATTTCCCCTTCTAGTTTCATAGCATGAATTCAGAACTGTTAAGCATTCAAAAAATTCTTTTGGCTATTTCATGCTTTGAAATCTATTAGCACGCATAGAGAAAGCCCAAGAGGAAAAAGTTTCAATACCAAGATTAAGAGGTCTCAAATTTATCCACCCTTATTATTTTCCTCATCGTCTTGTGTATTTATTGTTCCAAATTATGTTGATATACACCATAATTTTGTAACAACGATGAAAACAACACTGACAAAGCCTTATTCCAATAAATTTGATGTCTACTACATAAATCAGTCTCTTGCTTAATCACTATAAAACAAATAAACTACCACCATACGAGAAAAATCACAAAAGTCAGCAAAAGCAACTCAATTGGTTTTTCGTGCAGACTAATCTCAGTAAATTTATAAAAAACTGAAAAGTATAATCACATTTCACCAGCATCCCGATCAAAAGTTTAAATTCATCCCGCAAACTAACTATTAAAAAACTAAAATAACGAAAAGTAACATACACTGTGTCAGTAGGAATAACTCCAACAGCTCCTTCCTTCAAAAGTTCAACAATCGGGTCCAATTTCCATGCGTCGGAACCAAACGGATCAACATCAACATAAAGCAAGCCATCATCCTGTGAGAAAAGGGCAAAAAAAAAAAAAAAAAAAAAAACACCATTTTCGGGCAAAAAAAAAAAAAAAAAAAAACTCCATATTCACCTCGTGTATGCGTTGAAAAGGTCAATTTAAATGAATTCAAAAACCTCCCTAAAATCTTAAAATTTTAGACGGTATGGTTTAATACAGTATCCAAGCAAGATAAGAGTAAACAAAAATGTGCAGGAGAAATGAATTTGATCTGCGTCTGGTCGTGTAGAGAGAGAAAAGACCTTGGTGAAGCGAGGGGCAGAGTATTTTAGGCGTTTGGGGCTCCTCTTGACAACAGCTAGAGTAAAGAATCGACGAGCGAGCTGCGAAGGAGGTTGCATATTCTGGAAAGAGATGCCGCATGGGAATGGACTCAATGACCGCCTGAATGACAAAGGCAGTACGGCTGAGCCACCGCAACGTTTCACTTCCACCGCCATTCTTCAAAACTTGAATGGAATCAGAAGCTCGAGAGAGAGATTTCTGGAATGTCTGGAAAGAGGCATATCCCTGGCTCCTTATTCTCCTCCAATTTAATAGATGCGGGCCGGGCCGGGCCGGTTCGGTCCCGTCCAGTCAGGCGAAATTTTCTGTACTACTAGGAAAAGAGAAGTGTTACGTGTACATAATAGTGTATATAATTACACCTGACACAGGATTCAACCTTTAATTAAAATTTCACACTTGCACATCAACAATCGAATAATTGTCACGTCACATTATGGATACCATTATGTGCAATAATTATGTACAAGTAGAATATCCGATGAGGAAAATACACAACTACAACATTATAAAAACAATCCAATTATGGTGCCCTAACCGGTTGACATGCGGCTTGACAGGGTGAGGTGGCCTTTTCTTTTTAAATTCAAAAAAAAAATAAAAATACCCCATGCAATTTGAAAATACTGTGAGTTAATCAGCCCAAAACATATAATCCGTTTCACCCTCAAATAACCCTATTCAACTCAAAATTTTCCTTCATATTGCAGAACCCATAGACTCCTCTGCGGCGCTACTCATTCTGACTTCTCCAACTACGACAGAGAGGACGTCTACTGCAACGGAATGCACGTTGTTGAAATATTCGACCTTTCATTTATGTGACATTCCTTCGATTTTCGTTGATTCGTAGACGTCACAACAGATCTTCTCCAACTAGATCTGCAAAAATTCAGGTATATATATATACCTAAAAGTCAAAGTCAGACTAGATCCAATCACAAATATTACAGCTTCGAAGGTGGAATTGTAAGATGTTTGGACGAAATTTGTGTTGGCCATGGACGTGGGTTTTGAAATTTTGATTGTGCAAGGTTTACATAATTTTGTGTTGTTTTTCTGGGACATGGTTTTTAAATCCATGCTTTGACAAAGACCCGTACCCATTTCATGATATGTTCATGTTGTTGCAAATCTTGTTCTTGCTGGGTGTGAAAAGTTACTTGATAATAAATAAGTTTTTAAAGTGAATTGTAATATATTGGTGAAAATTTAAAATTAGTAGTGTGAAAAAAAAAAACAAATGAAACATGTTTGGAGAGAATTAGTTCGGGAATTGTTTTATATGCTGTTGGTATGAATTGTTTTTAAGGTGAATTGTTTTATATGCTGCTTGCATGCCAACCAGTGTTAGCTATAAGATAGGTGCAAACCCTTAATATTGTGTTCAAACTATGTTAAAAGCAAAGTATGATGGAATAAATCAATGTAGAATTGATATTTACCTTAGAAATGCCAAGCTTGGAAGCATAGTTACTGAATCTGGGCTGAGAGATTGAGCCTATTTTTGGTTGATATTCATTAACAGTTTATTGTCGATAAAATCAAATTTTATACACACATTTTGTGAAACTCACAAGTAATAAAAGTATTCATCAATCAAGTTTAGGTTTTTTTTATGACTTTTGCTTTGAATTCAGAAGAATGGTACATGAGTCCTTTGCTTGTATTGTGAGGTTTGTCATTTGTTTATATATATGTTGTGCTCATTATCTTGTTTGGTCTTTGATTCCTAGCTTACAATGAGAGGAAAGAATCATGGAGTCTGTCACAGCTGTAAACTAAAAGTGCATTCTTTTGCGGAATGCTTGAATAAACGCCCCTGCCCATGGTGTAAACATGCTTTTCTGAAGTGCATTGAGGTGGAGAAGAACACTAAGAACAAAGGTAGACCATTCAATACGTGCAGCGTGAAATGTGATTTTTTGGAGTAGGTTAGTGAGGAGGAAACGAGTGGTGAATCAACATCTGTTACTAGTACTCAAGTTTTGTCTTGCATGTTCGAAGCTCGATGTCGGTAAACTGATGAACAAGACACGGAGATTTCCATGAATGTAACTGTACGCAAAGAAAGAGCACGTAACTAAAGGAGATAAGATTGGAAATGGGCCAGCTTGAGTTGTAGTTTCCTTTAAATGAAGTTGTAATTTCAGTTGTGTAAATATATGTTTCCTTGAAATGAATGTTATCTTTAATGCTAGTGAACTTTTGAATCTAACTTCAGTTGTCAATATACATGAACAATAGCATATAGGTTAGATGGGGAAAACCATATCTTTGGTTTGCGTATCATAGGATACAATTCAAAAAGAAAAGCATAATTCATACACGCTCATCCTTTTCTTTTTTTCTCCTTTGTTCCCATAAATATTAAAGTGTTCAGGGTCTCTTAATATAACTTACTTTTAGAGATCTACTATGAGCATTTTCAAAGGGTATTCACAACAAATGAAATAGATACAAATAATTTATGTTGCCAACTCCAACTTTATTAAGATAAAACTTTGTTTATATAATTTATGCTGCCAACTCCAACTTTATTAAGAATAAAACTTGGTTTCTTGGTACAGCCACAACAAGATACTAAACAAAATCCTCTAGCAACATTGGTCTTAAACTAGATTTCTTTAGCCATCAAACAGTGGAAGAACAAAATCATACCCAGCTAATTGAGAGGCAAAATCACACCCAACATTAGCTAAATATGCTACTCGAAGCGTTAGAACTGTACTCTTCATTGTTCGAACTTCCATCCTGAATTAAGACTAATTAGTCTTGGGACTTCCATTCTGTTCTAGACTTGGGAAAAATTATGCAAATCTTCGACCACCATGCATTCTAACTGTTGTGTTTCACTGCCAGCAGCTTCATGCAAATGTTGTCCACCCAAACCAATGGAAAATCAAATACGGTCCCATTTTAATCTAATCCCAAAAACGTTGAAAAATAATGACAAACATTTTTCTTTTTGTAGTTGCTTTACCGCCAGCAGCTTCATGCAAATGTTGTCCACCCAAACCAATGGAAAATCAAATACAGTCCCATTTTAATCTAATCCCAAAAACGTTGAAAAATAATGACAAACATTTTTCTTTTTGTAGTTGCTTTACCTTGACTATTGAATATAACACTTGCTGAAGATGGAGGGACGATACATGTGGATTGTTGATGTTGTGTGAATTGAAGATTTTGGTTGCCACCCTACACGAAATAACATTATCAGTAAATCATATAATTTCGATGAAAGTAAATCATCTATGAACCATAAAGAGCAGTGGATATGATAATAGTATTAGCATATGTGCTTGTTGTGGTAACCAGATGACAGTTACAACATCTCTCATATTACTTGTGCGAACCTTCGGTCTCTTCCCTTTGGTTGAACTCAAAGTTGCCTATAAAACATCAAAATGTTATTAAACATTATGTGTATAAGGACTTTACGACCTTTGGATACAAAAAATTGGGAATTACTTTACTATGTTCAAACTTGATTCCAATAGGCTTTTCTTGCGAAGTTTCCTAGGCGCACATTTTCTCTTCACACATATTGGATCCTATATGCTGCCACTTCTAGTATCTTGTGATGCTCCACTTTCTGAGGCTATCTGATTGTTATTCGAGGACATGACATTACTCCCACAAATAGACTTCGACTTCGTCATCTATTTACACTGAGTGTCGATCCAATCAATTATAGAATCATATTTGACTTTATACGCAATCATGTTTTCCAGTGTTACAAAATGTTGACACATTTTATCGTACTTCAACTGTCCATGAGTACTAACCAAACTATCACAGTTTACTGCGACCCTCGTGTGGATTCTACTCACATCTCGTCACCATCTTCGTAATATGTATATATTCGGTATTGATTTCACATCATTACGGATCAATACTGTGATCACATGTCGACAAATAATCCCTTGAAACTTGAAAAAGTGACAATTGCAAGTAATTTCACATTTTTCTCTTTGAAATGAGACAAAACGTTTTTTCTTAGAACGCTCATTCATGTATTATGTCCTCTTGCACCTCGTAAGTTTTTCTCGAACATCCCTCGGAGGCAAATATGAGATCGTAATAAAGCTTGCATATGAACTCCTCTTGAATTTCCCTGAATTTCGAAATTGTATAAACTAGCTGAAATTACTTTTTCCATTTCATACCTCATTGCACACGGTAACATTTGCGAGTAAGACTTGAAATTTGCTTGGAACTCTTTCTCAACCTTATTTCTCAATGCTCATTCATATTGTTCAACAAATTGCTTCAACATCATCTTCAAATGCACATGACCATCAAAGAATGCATTCACACTCTCACTGTATTGAGTTATTGATATCCCTGCCCAAATTGTGGTTTTCCAACAGCAAGGTACCCAACATTCCCCATTCTCATATAGACCCGTCAACCAGTCATTATCATACAAATTATATGTTTCGATGATCACTCTCCATCCGTTTTCGAATTTTTCTATAAATTGACAATTATAGACCAAACTGTGAATGTAGCAAACATTAAACCCTTTATCCACGTGATATCCAAACTTTTCTGGCAACTTCTTCAATATGTGTCACAGACACTATCTATGCTTTGTATTGGGGAATACGATCTGAACTATATTTTGCATAGCCCTGTCTTGATCTATTATTATCACATGGGGAGCTTGTCCATGCATGCATTGCATCCATATCCAAAATAGCCACACAAACGTATCTGTATCCTTGTTCGATACTAGACCACATCCAAGTAGTGTCAATTGTCCATCATGATTCACTCTAATAAAAGGGGCAAATGGCATGTCATATTTTATTAGTGAGGTATGTGGTGTCGAAGGTGACAACATCATTAAACTCATTATATGCTTGCCTACTCCTATTATCTGCCCAAAACACATTTTTAACCGCAACTCTTCATTTAAATCTATATTAAAGTAAAAGCCCGAGCATCGTGGTTTCATTTTAGAAAAGTATGATTGTATCACTGCTGCGTCTCCTTCTCCAAGTCTTAAACGCCTACCTTTTTCAACATAGTTTCGACAATCCTTTTCTATACAGGTCATATTCTCATATCTACCCGCTTCAACAACTATAGAGATATAACTTTTGTGCAACGAAATTCCAACTGTCATTTACTTCAAGTCGTCGTTTCACACGTCCACTCAATTCTCAGTTACATCTATATAACCTGGACTTCGAAGGGCTTGTTTTATGATTTTGGTTAAGGTGTACTGTGTTGATTCTCCATATACCGCAAATATTTAAACATCTAGTTATCTTGACTTTACATCTACTCTGAATCTTGTTGCAGCTTCAAAAAACCACTCATATTTTTTATTCTTTTCTCTTCACGACTACAAATAAATGTAATATATCTCAATACCTTTTTCGAATTTCTTTTTCTAATAGGGAAACCAATGTTGTGTGCACATATTTTGTAAAACTCAAAATTTCATTTTCATCCTTAAATTTCATACGCACCTCAGGCACAATTGCACCATTTTCGACTAACATATCATCACCCAGCATGTTCGTATTATCCATAACATTCTCATTATCGAAATTCACCAAAATAATGTCATCCATATAGTCCACAATTTTTTTCCTGAAACAAAAAAAAATAAATTACATTGTTGAAAGAAGCATAATAACAATATAATTTATAAAACTATATTTAACGTTTTCCGTACAAAGATAATAACAAAATTCTATTACAGAAATACTTAAATGAAAATTCTAAATAGGCTTAGTACTGTTATGCAGTAATTGCAGCTGAAAAAAAAAACCAAAAAACCTCACTGATCACACATCAAAGCCCCAAGATCAACAACTGACTACTCGGATGAAAATGTATGAGGTATATGAAGATGTTCAAATCCGTCGCAGCTGAAACCTCCCAACTGATCACAAATAAAGCCCCAAAATCAACAACTCACTACTTGGATGGAAAATGAGGAAGAATCGCATATATACAAGGTATATGAAAATATTCCAATTGTTTTGGGTTAATGAAAATGCTCGAGAATCATAAAGTTAAGATTATGGTAAAACAGTACTAAGACCATGGAAAATGCCAAATCATTATTTATGACAAAAAAATAAAACAATGCAAACCAATACCTTTTACAATCATCTTCTCGAACAAGCGAAGCTAGGAACAGGTGGATGTGTAGCCAAAAGTCGATGGCAGCTTCCCCTATTTTCGATGTCGTCGAGAATGAGATAAAAAAATAAAGACAGAAAGAGATGCAGCTGTAGGCGTGGAATTCACGCCAAAAGGATAAAGGAAAAATGGAAATTGGGCATTGCTCGCCTAATAAGAAATAAATGGGTGCCCGAACTGGTTTTGACCCGAATTTGAAGTCATTCAAATTACTTTCCATTTTCCTTTTTCTTTTTAGCCCCATTTTCCACATCATTCGGTCACCGCTTCAGTCAACCCCTATGTTTGAATAGCACAATTCTTATAAAAATAGTATTTCATAATGAACAATCTTGAAAAATATTTTCAAAATTCAAGTGATAA
>NW_019229260.1:39141-75187 GCF_002742605.1 Olea europaea var. sylvestris
TATCTATTTTAAGAGGAATTAAATACAGTGTCTAAACTGGCATTCATCTTAAATTAGCAATTCCATTCTTTCTCTGTTTTTTTTATTTTCATCTTTTATTTACACTTTTCATATCATGATTGAGGGATACTTTTTATTAAGTAGCAGAATAGGAAAATATAAAATTGAGTACTATTATTCACTGACTTCAATTCACACTCCATAGCAATGAAGAAAAACTATTCATGTCGGTGTTTCTCTTCCTTATCATATCACACTATCACCGCCACATTCCTTTACCTCAATTACCACCTCTATACCTTCAATCCAATCACTGGATATGGGCTCTTGAAGACATCATGCTTTGAGATGTAAAATTTTACTTGTAATTTCATTTATTGATTATTTGGTTTATCAACAAGCATGGCAAAGTTACTAATTCTCCAAGCATGAATACACAAATTTACTTCAATTACAAATTAAGCAAAATAAAGATCTCCAATATAATCACCAAAATTTGCAAACAAAGTTCCCAAATTCTACAATATTTAGTTAATGACGCGGACAAAGTTTGCAAGCACCCAAACACGTACAACCAAATTTGCAACGCCACCACCACTACCTGCACCAACAATCCAACACATAAATTCTAGGCCAGTGTTGGAGCCAAACCCATAAAACCCAATTAATGAATCCTCTTCATTTCATAAAAAAAAAAATAATAATAATAATAAATAAAATAAAAAAATTCAAAATCCCTAAACCCCCCAAATACGTGCACCCTTGACCTAAAGTTTCAATTTCAATTCATTTTCACTCTCACACCTGCAATCAACATTGCATTGACGATGAAGAAGTTGAGAAAGATAAGGGGTGTAGAGAGAGAAAGAAATTGAGGAAGAGAAGGATTATAGAGAGAAAAACAAGTGAATGGTTATTGTAATAGTAATATTTGAAAAGTTTGATTTAGAATAATTGTTAATAACATAATTATCTAATACATTAATCCTAACTTTAATCTTCATTATCACTTGATTTGTTAAATTAAACTATATATATATACACACACACACAATTCACACAAAAAATTCAAAATTCAATTGAAAATCAAGATAAAAAGGTCATATATTTTCGGTTTTTCAATTCTCAATGTTGAGACTGAAAATTCTAATTCATTTTGGAGACCCATACCCTAATTTCTCTCTCTCTCTCTCTCTCTCTCTCTCTAATTTATGCACCAACTCTTACGTGCAAACCAACAACTACGACATGTAGTCTACCGTCGCCCTCAGCCACTATCGTCGCATGAATTCTTGGAATTGAAGTCTCAACCTTCGGTTCTTCTTCCTTAAATATATTTTCTCTCTTTTCTCAATCAATAATGAAATTAGAACTAAACCAATTTTGGTTTAGTTTGGTTCCATTATCAAATAAATTATTGGTTCATGATTCGATTTGGTTCTCTTGGAACCAAAACCAAATAAAATTATGTCCACCCCTAATATTACTATTTCTATTTGCTCGATGGGAAGAGGAAAAAATGGCACATTTAGTCCTTAATCTTTAGTGATTTTATCAAACCCGTCCCCAACTTCTAAATTTCGTCTCAGTTAGAGTATCTTCAAGAAATTCTTTACTTTTAAAGAGTATATTTTGCAATTTACAGAACATCTACAATTTTAGAGATTAAAATTATTTAAATACTCTAATAGACTCTTTATCTTTAATATTTTATTTTATTACTCCTAAAAACTATTAATATTTTTCCTATATTTTATTTTCACCAACTTTCCTTCAAATTATTATATTATTTTTCTCCATTGAAAATTGAAATATGTTGAATGCACTTAGTTATAGAGAGTGAGTTTGGCTCTCCATATTGTCCAATTCGCTCTCTATTTTAAATTGAAGAGTTTCGTGTAGCATAATATTAATAGTTGATTATTTAAAATAAAAGGCATTTTATGATTAAACGGCTTCTTGGAGATGTTCTTAGGATGTTACAATAAAGTTGATGTTTTCCTTTCATTCATTTTATCGTTGAATCATAATACAACTTGTTACGCCCCTATCTAAACCACTTCGAAAAGTCTACCACCGTGTTATACGAGGTGTTCAACACCCATCTGAAATGGTTCCAAAGTGACGCCATCATCAATGTTGTCGATCTGCTAGCGCACTGCGGGGCACAGACAATCTACTGAACCAATCGAAACGTCCTCGCCCATAAAGTCGAGGTGTAGTACATTTCGAGGTTCTTTGTCAGAAGATCCGCCATCAATTTCAGAAAGAGATCTGTGTCAAAATCCCTTCTGTCCCGAAGGTTTAATTGATTTGACGTCTCCATGAGCCCAGTTGATGTAACGTATCAACTTTATGTCAACTCAACTCGGGAAAAGTAATTACCCCCCATTCTATAGACGCGGCTAATTGATGCCTATGAGCAGACGCCTCATACCGTTAGATGCATACACGTATCCCACATTCAACGGTTCT
Organism: Olea europaea var. sylvestris; assembly: GCF_002742605.1. NCBI lineage: Eukaryota > Viridiplantae > Streptophyta > Magnoliopsida > Lamiales > Oleaceae > Olea > Olea europaea. The sequence continues at coordinate 41,617 of NW_019229260.1, forward strand.
CCTCACCTATAAATACCCAAGGTTTGGCAAGAGGCAAAAAAAAAAATGAGACTCTTACAACTTAGCTCTCCATAACAAGTAAATATATATTCTCCTCCCCACCCTTTTGCATAACATTGGTACTGTTCCAATCACTTGGGGCTAACTTAACCGTCGGAGTGTATGCGACCACCGTCACCCCCGCTGGTCCCAACCATGTACATCTGACCATGCGTTGATTGTGCGCAGGGAGGAATACGTGGAATAGCTATCGGTTGGCCACATGGAGGGTCTAATTTGCGAGGTCAACAGATTGGTGCCGTCTGTGGGAAACTTCCCATCCAAAATTCTGCATTTTCCGTCGAAGAAACCACCGAAAAAATAGTGACTTATCTTGAAAATGGCACGTTCTTGAAAAAGAGCAAAGTCGAGTTATAATCCAAATTTTTATCATCCTTGAAAAAGGAGATAAGATGAGTTCCAGCCATGAAGACGAGAACCCTATGAGAGAGGCCTCTGAAGAAGAGGTGCTCTGTAATAATGCCACTCACCAGAGACCCCATCATCGGCGTCGTCGAAGTGAAAGAACAGCCATGCTCACAAAATGAATGGCTCAAATAGCTGCGGGCATGAGAGATATCGCAGCCCAAAATATGGGGATGTATGAACTTCTCATGCAAGCCCGAGGTCACCAGGGCTCTCAAATGCCCCAAGGATTTTACCCAGTTCAGTAAGCCACTGCATCTCGTTCCCGAGGTCATGTGAGCCAGCACAGAGAACGCCCCCTCGAAAGAGAAGTGGGTATGGAAGCCACATCCTATGTGCAAGGGAGACAGCCAGCAGAACCGCAATTGGGGGACAATTTTCCTCAAGAATATGAAGTACAAAGGTCAGTCAGCCTTTTCGACCGAATAGGGTAGGACCCTAGTAATAGGGTCTGCTCAATACGAAGATCAGTTCGGCAAGAACAGGAGTAAGAACAAGCACCTCCTCCTCCTATAAATAGGAAAGAGAGAAGGGACTTAGTTGGTTGGGATAGTCGAGGAGAAATACTTCCACCTCCCCACAACATTCAAGATGATGAAGGGTCAGATGGGCCTTGTCGATCCTATGAAATTGACGATGATGATGATAACCTCCATTTCTCAAGGGAAATCTGAAGCTTCCCAATGCCTGCAAATTTCATGCCCCCAAGATCCCCAAGTATGAAGGAAGGGGGGACTCGGAGAAGCACCTCACCAAGTACATGATACAGATGAGCCTCAGAGGAGCCTCGCCTACTTTGAAATGCAGAGCCTTCAACCTAACCCTGGGCGGAGCTACTAAAGTGTGGTACAGCAAACTTCCTCCCCTAAGCATTAGAAGTTGGCCAGATTTGAAGAAGGCATTCTTAAACCAGTACCTCTCACGTAGAGAAGAAAAGGCCCTAGTGGAATGCCTGTAAGATATGAGACAAACCCCTGGAGAGACGCTGAAAAGCTATCTCGCCAGGTTTACAGATGAAATCACGTACTGCGAGCAGGTCACTGACAGAGAAACCCTTTCAGCTCTGAAAGGTGGCCTCAACATAAACACTTTCTTCTGGAGGGATGTGCGTAGCAAAAATCCCTCCACTTATGACAAGCTGGTAGAAATGATGAGAGTTGAGATCGTCAGTGAAGAGATGATTGATCACCAAAACCATGCCGCGCGGGGACTCTCTCTACCTCAAAGGTAGGTAGGTCGAGGACCCGCAATGCACCTTGTCACTCAGCAATGGACTCAAGCAGGTCATACAATAGCTCACACCTCCGGACAGGCACTGGCTTCTGCCACGCTAAATGCAGTGCCGGTGTTGGCATACGAGAATTTCCCTGGTGAAGCAAGGCGATCCGGAGGAACTGATAGTAATAAAAAGAAGAAGAAGAAGAAGAAGAAGAAGAAGAAGAAGCGGTCAAACAGGCCCTTGGAAGGGGCAAGGTTTTGCACTTTCCACCAACTCTATGGGCATGACACCAACGAGTGTAGAGACACTCCTCGACGTTCAGATCAGAGCAACCCACATCCCTCCAGGAGGAACGAATATCCTCGCAAATCCGCCTCACCAAACAGGGGAGAGAGAAGGCATAGAGAGCAGTTACCCCAGAGAAGAGAATCAAGGGACCAAGGAGAGTCCAGACAGAGAGATCGGGCCTCATTTTCTGGAGGCCAAATCATCAGGGAGATCAACATGATCATTAGGGGACCTCACATCGATAGCAACACCAGGAACGCCCAAAGGAATTATACAAGGGAAGCAAAGGACCCGCCAATGCTCACTTACATTGTCAACGAGTCCCAAGAGGCCAACAGAATGACCCCAATTACCTTCTCCCAGGAAGATGCACAAGGAGTTCACCACCTCCATTGTAACCCATTGGTTGTGAGAGCCGTAGTGGCAAGAAATGGACTCAAACGCATGCTCGTCGACAATGACAGTTCGGTGAATACACTGCTCAGCTCCACCTTCGATAAAATGCAAATTGAACATGGATTGGTCCCCATGATCGACCTACTATTCGGATTTACTAGAGACAGCATCGTCCCATGAGGGCAGATCACTCTTCCCGTCGAGATGGGTTCGACTCTTGGTGGTAGACCACAGATCGGCCTACCATGGTATATTAGCCAAGCCCGCCTTGAAAGATCTTTGGGTTGTCACCTCCATCCACTACTTGTGTATAAAATTTCCAACTGAACATGGGATTGCTACGGTCTGAAGTGACCAGATGGGCTCCAGGGCATGTTACTTAAACTCTTTGCGAAAATCGGAGCCTCGAACTGTTAATGGGATCATAACTGAAGTTTCCAGTGAGGCCAATTTGGATATGAAAATGCTTGACGCCCCTGAATAAGGGCATACCTCCGAACAGGAGGAAGACGTTGACATGGAAGAGGCCCCTGAAGAAGGGCACCCTCTTGATGAGTTAGGTCCCCGGATAATTGACTCTGAACTAAATGTAACCCCAATGGAAGAACTTGAAACTTTCTCCGACAACCCAGAGGACGGCAGTCAGGTCTTGCGAATAGAGAAGGCACTGTTCCCCGAAGCAAAAGAAAAAATGGTGAGCTTCCTGAAAAGGAACTTGGATGTCTTTGCTTGGAAGTATGAAGACATGGTGGGAATAGATCCAAGGATCAGTTGCTATCATCTTAACATCAACTTCTCCTGTGCCCCACATCGATAGAAAAAACGTGCCCTCAACCCGGAGTGGAACGAGGCACTCAAAGATGAAGTAGACAAGCTTAGCCGTAGCTACTTCATTAGAGAAACCATCTATCCAAAGTGGATATCCAACCCGGTCCTGGGAAAGAAGCCCAGCGAAAAGTGGAGGGTGTGCGTAGACTTCACAAACTTGAATAAGGCATGCCCTAAAGATAGTTTCCCACTTCCAAGGATAGACCAACTTGTGAATTCCACTGCTGGACATGAACTCTTGAGTTTCATGGATGCATACTTAGGGTACAATTAGATACCCATGTTTCAACCTGATAAGGAGGCTACATCATTCATCATAGACAGAGGGTTGTACTGCTACAAAGTCATGCCCTTCGGATTGAAAAATGTCGGAGCTACATATCAGAGGCTGGTCAACATGATGTTTGCCGAACTCATTGGCAAAACCATGGAGGTCTACGTGGACGACATGCTAGTAAAAAGCCTCCAGGTAAACGAACACATAAGTCACCTCGACCAAACCTTTCAGATACTTAGAAAATATAAAATGAAGTTGAATCCCCTCAAGTGCACCTTTGGAGTGGCTTCGAGTTAGTTTTTGGGATATATTGTAAACCAAAGTGGAATCGAAGCGAACCCAGTGAAGATAATGGTCTTGCTTGAAATGAGGTCACCTCAGAAATCAAAGGAGGTCCAAAGCCTCAATGGTCGGATAGCTACACTCAGCCGCTTCATTTCTAGGGCTACAGATAAGAGCTTACCCTTCTTCAGTGCGCTGAAATAAGAAAAGAAGTTCCAATGGACTTCTGAGTGCGAAGAAGCCTTCCAAGCACTGAAGAAGCGCTTAGGAGAGGCTCCCATGTTGTCCAAACCTCAACCAGAAGAATCACTATTCCTGTACTTGGCGGTCTCAGACGAGGCGGTCCGTGCAGTCCTAGTCAGAGAAGAGAATGAGCACCAGTTACCGGTACACTATGTCAGTAAAACACTCCTCCCAGCTGAAACACACTACCCAGACATGGAGAAACTGGTACTTGCCCTCATCACAGCCTCAAGGAAACTGAAGCCATACTTCCAGGCCCATTCAATTGAAGTTCTCACCAACTTCCTATTGAAGTAAGTGCTGCAGAGAATAGACGCATCAGGACGCATGCTAAAATGGGTGATCGAGCTCAGTGAGTTCGACCTACTACTCCGACCTCAACATGCCATCAAGGGTCATGACCTTGCAGATTTTGTGGTTGAGTTTGCCAAAACCTCGAAAATAGAGGCGACTATAGAACCAGCCGAGCCCCCAACATGGAAACTGTTCGTAGATGGATCCTCAGGAGAGGCTGGCTCTGGGGCAGGGATATTCTTGGAAAGCCCCGAAGGCCACAAGCTAAATTGCGCAGTAAGGTTTGACTTCAAAACCTCAAATAACGCTGCTGAATATGAGGCTCTTCTAGCAGGCCTTAGACTTGCAAAGGAAATGCAGGTCAGATGGCTCCAGGCAAGCATTGATTCTCAGCTTGTAGTGAGTCAAGTCAATGGAAATTTCGCGACCAAGGACAGTAGCATGGTTGCATACTTAAAATTAGTTCTGGACCTAGTTCTTCATTTTGAAAGGTTCGAGCTGATTCAAGTCTCACGCCTAGAGAATACTCATACAGATGCCCTGTCAAAGCTAGCCAGCAGTAAGGATTCGGAGCTACTAAATGTTGTCCCCATTGAACACTTGTCGAAGCCCTCCGTATCCGGAGGTGGCGAGGTGCTATTGATAGAAGACACCCCATTATGGATGCAACCCATCATCACCTATCTAAAGGATCATTCACTACCAGCTCCTAAAAGCGAGGTAAGGAAGTTAAGAAGAAGGGCTGCACACTTCGTCCTACAAGAAGATGTCATCTACAAAAGAGGTTTCGCCTCGCCACTTCTTCGATGTGTAGAAGGCAAAGAGGCCATGTATATACTCAGGGAAAACCATGAGGGAATCTGTGGGAATCACTCCGGAGGAATGGTTCTGGCACAAAAAGTATTCCGACAAGGCTACTTCTGGTCGACCTGAAAAGGGATGCTTGCCAGTTTGTCCAGAAATGTGACAAGTGCCAGCGCTTTTCAAATATTCAAAGGCAGCCTTCTCAGAGCCTCTCCGTAGTAATCGACCGTTGGCCGTTCGCTAAATGGGGCATCGATTTCATTGGTCCACTCCTTACCAAGATCATCGAGGCAAATACTATAAAATTCTTCTGGAAGAACATCATTTGCAGGTTCGACATTTTCCACTCCTTAGTGTCCGACAACGGGAAACAGTTCGACAACAAGAAAATGCGATACTTATGCGACGAACTGGGCATAAAGAAGGATTTCTCAACGCCTCATCACCCACAAGCAAATGGGTAAATTGAGGCAGTAAACAAGACTATCAAGCATACCTTGAAAAGGAAGCTTGACACCTCGAAGGGGGCTTGGGTCGATGAGCTTCCCCATGTCCTCTGGGCCATCAGAACAACTAGCCGAATTGCAACATGGGAGACACCCTTCTCAATGACCTACGGAGCCAAGGCCATGAGCCCGGTTGAGGTAGGAGTCCCATCGTACCGTCTAATACACTTCAATGATATCAGTAATGACGAGGCTCGAATGAGCAAATTCCACCCCCTTGAAGAAAGGAGGGACATTTCCCAAGTAAACTTGGCAAAGTATCACAGAAAGATGACCCACTATTATAACTCCAAGGTTAGAAATCGGACTCTTCGTCTAGGGGACCTCGTCCTTAAAAGGGTCTTCCAATAATCAAAGCCAACCAGGTCTAAAGTGTTGGGATCAAATTGGGAGGGTCCTTACCACATCCGCAGGGAATCCCAACCTGGCACTTTTGAAATTGAAGACATGGCAGGGAAAGCACTGCCTCATCAATGGAATATCGAACATTTGAGGAAGTACTCCTCTAAGTAATGATACTTCAGTTGTTTGTCACATCGGTTAGTAAATTGTTACCTCAGTTCTTCAATATGTTAATTGATCCGATCTTCTGTTTATTGGTAAGAGATGCTTAATGTTTACTTAAGTGGTTGTCATTCATATACTTAAGTGTAAACAGCTCAACACAATAGAAAAGCAGAAGCAATAATACTTGACAAAAAAATTTTATATCATTCATTTGGAATTGGATTACAAAGAAGGCCGAAGCCATTACAAAGATTGATTAACTCTTTTCTACTGGGGCATCTTCCACCTTGGCATCCGCCTCGCCTACCCCAGGTGCCTCTGAACCGTCATCTGCGAACCTATCAAGCCGACCTCCAGTAAGCCCACCGAACTCTGCCTCTAATGAGGATATGTCCAGAGTGGGGTGGACCTCTTTTAGCCGACCCAATAGTCCTTGGACACTCCAAGAGGCCCAAAAGTTTACAAAATATTTGTACAAGGGATGCTCTTCGAAGTGGTCGATGAAGTTCTGCACAACCACCTCCCCTGCCGACTTAAGCTCCTCCCTCAGGGAGACGATCTCCTTAGCTTGGGCATCCACCCTCTACCTCAGCTCCACCTTTTCTTTATTTGAGGCCTCCAAAGCCTCCGTGGCGAGCCGGTGTTACTCGTTTGCATGATCCACTCTTCTGGTAATAGCAGTCACCTGGCACTCCACTTCATAGAGCTCCTTCAGTCGCTCTATTTCTCTACTGGTGGTAGCCAGCTGGGCCTCGACTTCCTTCCTCACCTTCTCTTCTTCTGAGGCCTTAGCTCGGGCCTCCCTCACTGCATCCCCATACTGCATTGCCTTCTCGAGGCGCTTGGCGAGGTCTTCCCTCTTAGCATTCAGGTCTTTCACCAAGCCTTCGAGTTGGATGCTCATGCTGAGAGCCCGGGCCATGCAGGCACTGTTCGTCGTGACCAAGTCTTCAATGGTGCATGAGGCAATGTGGTCTCTCCACTCTTTAGTCCAAGATTTATTGTGAACCACCGCTACTACAGCCATCTCCGGAGGAAGAGCCTCCGGCACTTCTTTCACTAGCTCTTCCGAATTGGTGCCCAAAAAGTCCACCTCTTTCGAGGGATGGGCTCTTTTCCTCTTTGACTACCCGGCACTTGAGCAATTGGCACAGTGGCTACTGGCGATGTGGCCGGGATAAGGGAAGCCTCTGATGTTGCAGGGGTCCTCTCAAGGATAGCTACCTCGGTAGGAATGGTAGTGTGCCTCAGAACCGAAGGCGGCCTCGCCACAGTTGGCAGCTTCAATGGGGCAGCAGGCTTCTTACCCTTCCGCAGCAGGTTTGCGTCTGGGTCCTCCACCACCTCCTCTTCAATCGGAGGCTGGAACCTTTTGCTAGCATCCACTAGATCCTCCATCTACTTCTTGTACATCGAGGAGGAGGTCTTCAGGGCTCTAGCCTCTGCCATCATCTTCCGGATGGTTTTGAAGTCTGGCCTCATAGGCGACTTCTTGTTAAATTTATCTGTAAGGGAACAAGCAACTTAGTACAAGTGTAAAGAGTTCGGAAAGTACCGAAAGGCATTCGCTTTGGGACATTTACCTTGAGAGGCCATCAAGTCGTGCGTTACGAAGTGGATGTTTCTCCTGATCAGCTGGTGGTATAACCTCTTCTTCGGAGGCAGATGATGTCAAAGTCATTGGTGGAAAGCTCACACCGAGGAAGAGTGCCTTCAAAAGAACACAAATATTAGTTATGATCCGAACCGAAGACGAACAAAGGAAAACACAAAACAACAATACTCACTAAGTGTTGAATACTTCGTGGGGATCGTAAGAGGAGCCAGGGGGTCCCCTCCATCGTGTCCCATCTCTCGGCAGCCCAGCACCACAAGCTCTTCCACTGCTTAATGGAGCTCAGCAGATCAAGCACGAATGGAGTGTGGGAACCCCATGAGGTCAGGTAATACCAGCCCCTGGTCTTATCCCCCCTAGTCGCCACCTTGGGGATATAGAGGGTCTGAAAAATAGAAAAGTGCATCTCTATCCCGAGCAACGTCTCCTTCCACAACATCCAGGAGCCCACCATTTGGCTCCAGGAGTTTGGGTTCAATTGGGTTGGAGCTAAGCCATACGACCTAAGTACCATACGGAAGAGTGGATGGATCGAAAGCCTAAGGCCAGCCCTAAGAATCACCTCGCTAATTGCTACGTACCATGGCCTAGGGTAGCAGGCCCACTCATCATGCTCAGGCAGGATCAGATCTACGCTATCAGGGATCCTATATTCAGCCCTAAGTCTTTCTAGGTCGGCACCCTTTAGCTTAGAGGGGTAATCTGACACTCCCCAATGTACAGATGTGTCTACGGGGCTATCTGGCCTCTTCCATATGTTCTCTCCCCAATTATCGCTTCGGCTATTTCGGAGGAGGTCGCAAGAATGGGCTCGTCCATCCGCACTAGTTCCAACCCCCTCCCCAAGCTACCACTACCCTCAAAAGCCATTTTTCATAAATGAAAAGGTTTCAAACACTTACTGAAACTCACGAAATTTGGAGTTCCACAGCCGAAAATGATCAGCAGAGACTGTAGAGTCGTCGAAAAATGCTTGAGGAACGTCAAAAAGTGCAAGATTTTTGAGAACAAAGGGAGTTTCTGATTCCGAAAAAGTGAAAAATTACCAAAAGGCTCAAGTCCGCCTTTTATAGAGCGCCCCAGCTGATCTCCACCATTCAATTCAAATGCAATCAATCTAGGTCATTCGTCGCATCATCAATCTAGGCCGTTGAAATGAAACACCAGATTTACTCTACGCCTGAGATCTGGCTGTGCCCCTCACACTCGCATAAAACGCGTTGCCTCGATCACCACCAGCCGTCTAAATAAGTAGCTGCAGCAGCCTTTTAGGAGAATGGGCGTCATACCCAACTGTCGCCTTAGAAATTCACGACAGCTGTCAAATTATTTAACGTCAAAGATGCCCGTCTCAGATCGAGCTCTTCACTCAACTTTACAAAACTTAGACGCACCTGACACGGAGTCCCCTATAGGTCATCGCCTTGGTAGCTGTGTTCTCTCCTAAGCTTTACAAAGTTTTAGTCATCTCCCAACGCGTCGTCCCCTGTGGGTCTGCGCACCGGTGGCAGATGAGCTCCTCGCTCAGCTTTACGAAGCTTTGACGTACCTAACGCGGAGTCCCTGTAGGTCATCGCCTCGATAGCTGCATTTCCTTCTAAGTTTTACAAAACTTCGACCGTCTCCCAATGCATCGTCCAATTGGCAGCACATCGGTCTCGGATAAGTTATTTCCTTACGTAGTAATGAAGCTTTAGCGCGTCTGTCTAAGGTCAACGCTTCGGTGAACATAGAAAATCGACCCTCAAGTTCTCACGAATTACGGTCCCTATCCTGAGACAGACATACCCGATCGGGAGAACAAGTCCACCCATGATATAAATCTTCATGCCTAAACTTGGGGAGACCACTGTTACGCCCCTATCTAAACCACTTCGAAAAGTCTACCACCACGTTATACGCGGTGTTCAACACCCATCTGAAGTGGATCCGAAGTGACGTCACCACCAATGTTTTTGATCTGCTAACGCACTACGAGGCACAAACAATCTACTCAACCAAACGAAGCATCCTAGCCCCTGAAGCTGAGGCGCAGTACATTCCAAGGTTCTCTGTTAGATGATCCGCCGCAAATTTTAGAAAGAGATCTCTGGTAAGATCTTTTCTGCTCCCAATGTTTAATTGATTTGACATCTCCATGAGCCTAGTTGATGTGACATATCAACTTTATGTCAACTCAACTCGGGAGAAGTAATTACCTGCCCACTCTATAGACGCCTATGAGCAGACGCCTCACACCGTCAGATGCATACATGTGTCCCACATCCAATGGTTCTCCTCACCTATATTTACCCAAGGTTTGGCAAGAGGCAAAAAAAAATGAGACTTTTACAATTTAGCTCTCCATAAAAAGTAAATATATATTCTCCTCCCCACCATTTTGCACAATCTTGATACTGTTCCGATCACCTGGGGCTAACTTAACCGTCGGAGTTTATGCGACCGCCGCCACCCCCGCTGGTCCCAGCCGTGTGCATCTGACCGTGCGTTGATTGTACGTAGGGAGGAATGCGTGGAATAGCTATCGGTTGGCCATGTGGAGGGTCCAATTTGCAAGGTCAAAACGACTCTCGCACGTAAAATTAATTCATGAATAGATTAGTTTTAGCTTTGTTATCCTTGTTACTTCCCTACCTCACTTGAAGTCCCTAACTTCACAACTGATAGCCACATGTCAAAATAACATTTGACAAAGAGATCACGTGCCATCTAGAAGCCATGTGTCACACCATTAGGACGATGCACTTAAAGTCAAACACATGTCGGTCGAGTTGCAGTACATGTCAATTCTATGGCTTACAGCTTTACCCAGTCCAATAGTCATCCCAGACAAGGTGTTTAGATTAGGAGCATTTGCTTACTTTTCATGGAGGCAATGAAACATTTTCAAAGTACAAGTGACTGTCAAGTAGTTTGATTGAAGGTGGAATCCAACTAATGCTCGAATCCTCCGAATAGGACAAGCTTTTCGTGAAAGAGCCATACGTACAATTAATCGACCTCATTATTATAAAGCCACAAGTATAATGTAAAATTTGACTTCTGACAAACATAAGAAGAAGGAATATGCTACTTTACCAGTCAAAAAGTGAAATTATATGATTCATTATCACTTTTAAATGAATCACATAATTTCTACTTAGATGGGCCATGCTGATGCCATTTTTCCAAGCTAACTTCTTTTTGTATGATTTACACTATGCTTTGAGATATGATCGTTTGTCTACTACTGCAATGCGACCACTAATTTGAATTGTTCGCTTATCGTTTATTGCTTGAACCTATTATCATATTTTTATCATCTTCTTAAAACATCATCCAAATCAATTAGATTCATAATCTCATGGTCATCGCCCAAATTAATAGGAAATAAAACATCATTTAAATAATTGAAAATCATGATTTAAAAGTGGAATAGTTCTTGGAGTATTGGAAGCACCAAAGAATTGATTAAAGTCATGAGTTTCAAACAATCTATTGTTAACCATTTGAAATAAGAATAATACTACACGTACATAATGAAATTATATAATAGTTTACATACAGATGATGTGTCAAAAAGAGGTTGAATTTTTTTCTTTGATTGGAAAAATTATGTCCAATCATATCTCACCATGTAAATCATTATATACATTTGTACATGTAGCAAAACCGTTGGAATAATATATGGAAGAAAGAGGTAAAATAGTAGCATGTGTTACATGCATATAATTATTTGTATAATGGTTTACGTACACAGAGATAATCCTCCCAATGGTCACTAAACTTTGCCGAAGTCTTCCCAAGAGGTCATCGAATTTCAAAACGTCCTTAAATAGTCACTGAACTTTGTCGAAATCCCCCCAAAAGGTCACAAAACTTCAAAATGTCCTTAAGTGATCACTGAACTTTGCAAAAAGTCCCTAAGAGGTCACTCAACTTTGCAAATTGAGGCTCCATACATCACTAGTTTAGTGACCTCTCAGGGACTTTTTGCAAAGTTCAGTGACCACTTCGAAACGTTTTGAAGTTCGGTGACCACTTGGGGTACTTCGAAAAAGTTCAGTGACTACTTAGAGACGTTTTGAAGTTCAATGACCTCTTGGAGGGACTTCGGAAAAGTTCAGTGACCATTGGGAGGGATTATCTCATATACACATAATGTGGTGAGATACGATATGGTTAAAATTTCTTCAACCAAATTTAAAAAATAAATAAATAAAATTCTCCACTCTCTTTCTAACACATCATCTGTATGTAAACAATTATATATCTTCATTATGTACAAATAGCATTACTCAAATAATAGAATTTATACTACAATTGGACGTAAATAACTCATATAAGTAAATTTAGAGACTATAAAACATTAAATTGCATAACAAAAGAGATGATATGGATATTACAATAAATAAATCAAAAAGGTAGATATTTGTGAAAGAAAGGCTATGTATACAGCACTTTTGGTACTGTACGCTTACAGTCCTCTCACAATGCCGGAGGTCGACGATTATTTTAATGTGAGAGGGCTGTCATAATTGCTATCAAAGAAATTGTACCTGTAGCATTTCTGTTTGTGAAAAGAATCATGCCACATGTACAATTTAGTTTGACATTTTTTTTGATAACTTGCACTTGGCAACATCACGTCTATCCATTTCAAAAAAAAAATAAAATTAGATAAATGGCCTGATTTTTGATAACACCAACATTGTTAACCATTATTATAAAGTATGATTGTACAAATAGCATAACTATTGTGAAAAACTATCAAGAGGAGTAGAAATTTATATAAAAACAGAAGAATAATTCTACTTGTATATAATAGAGTTACATAATAATTTACATACAAAAAATGTGTCAAAAAGATAAGATAATGAAAAAATATATTTTTTTATTGAAAAAATTCTGATACAATCATATTTCACCACATTATATTTATGTAAATCATTTCGTACATGTAACACAATCGAGTTACTTTTTTCAAATGCGCTATATGTACAAATTACATACATATGATGTGGTGATATATGAATAGATCAAATATCTTAAAAAAAATGAAAATTAGGTTGTTGCAAAATCGCCAAAAAAAGTGTCCTACGAGCCACGTACTGATTCTTGAAAATAAAATGTGATTAATTCGATCCATGTCTCAAAATAAGCTCGAACGTCCTTGGATCGAGTCGAAGTTGCCAATGACCCATTTGTCACCCTGTCAAAATGTGCATGCTGAGGAGATCTCAATTAGAGATCCAAAATGGGAAAATGGGGGAGACGGTCACTCATTTTATCCTTCCACCTAGTTCTAGAATTTCACTTAAGTATCGGGTGCATAAAAATATCACACCACCGCCCTAGACAACATCATTGCTTTCTAACAAGTTGTTTGGGTGTTCAAGTAAATTGAAGATGGCCAGATTTGTCGCAGAAAGATTGACCACATTTTAAGGGCACCAACCATTATTTTCCATTTGGCAAAATTTGTAAATTATTTCTAAATGATCTAACTTCCTTTCAGTCGTACATTTTTAGTGAATCCACGAATACTATCCATTTATCTACTGTTATTTTTTTATCTACTTATAAATTAAACAGTTTATAAATTCTTTCCGAACAGAGGTATATGGGCAATAAGTAGAAAAGGAAGAATTTACAAATATATCTAGTTTCATACTTGTCAATTGGAATGTATCTAATTTTGATAACTCTTGCAAAAATGACCAAATTTGGTATCAAATTATGAGGGTATTTGACAACCATTTTTATGGAAAAATGAATTTTAAAATAGTAAATTGATGGAAAATGTGTGGATAAAAAATAAGGAAAAGTTTTTTATTATGTATAATATTATTTTAATGAAGAATTTGTAATTAAAAAGAAAAAGAAAGAAAATTGTATTTTGATAAAAATGAGAATCAAACTGGACTGTATTACCCTTAATGAAAAATGAAGCAATTTTTTCAATGTCACGAATTTCAAGAAAAATAAGCAGCTTCCATTAGAAGCTCATCTAATGGATTCATTTACTTTCATTATATATTAGGTATTGATCGATAATATTGGAACAGATAATGTAGAAGATGAAGTAGAAAAGTAATTAACACTAAAAAATAATTATATGATTATAATTCATAAGAAAACCATATAATTTCATTTTGAGAAATTTAATCTCATCCAAATTTGCAAGCTGATTGAAATCTTGTTTTTGTTGATAAGTTGTGTTTAATGGTCGTTGTTATTGATATTTCATAGCGTTCTCGACATTTTAAAAGTTGTTATCAACATTTGGACCTTGTTTATCTCGACACTTGACACTTCATTTGTTTAGAACGAGATTTCATTCCGAAAATGAGAGTTTTCTATCTTTCATAAAGTTCTTAACATTTTAAACGTAATTCTCGATATTTCATTATTATTTTATTTACTCACTTATAAGCAGAAGTGAGCATTTAATGTATGATTGACATGATACATTTTAAAATAAATAACATAGATTATGTGTTCAAATTATTATTGATCAATATAATTTTTAATTATATGAATAATTTTCCTCATTGTGAAATTTAAAATTGCTAATGAGGGCATTTTGATCTAAATTATAATAAAATAAACACAAATTTTGGACTTTTTTACATATGGAGCCTTTTGGGAGTGATTTTGAGAATTGATTTTTTGACCGTTAGGAGAAAAGTGATGTCCACTTGTAAGAGAAGAAGTCAAATATGACGGCTGAAATAGTAAAATAACGATCAAAAATCAATTTTTTAGATGAAAAAATCGAACCCAAACAAGCTCATGATCGTGTAAAAGTAAATATTTTTGCAACTTTCTCTAGAAAATAAAGTATCAGTACGGATACTTAAAAGAGACAGAATTGACGTTTCTTTTATTCATCTACTGACAACACAGGAGGTGTCAAAATGCAGCAGACCTTGGATTATTTGTGAATCTTCCACATATTTGGCAGTATATTTAGCCTCCATTTAGCCCCTTTTTTTCTTTTAATTTTTTTTATTGTTATTTTCAATTACATAATTTTCTATAAAATAATATTATATATATGTAAATCGAATTTTTTTTTTTTTCTAATCACATATTCTTCAAAAAGAATATTATTCTAAATATTAAAATTTAAAAGAATGGGATTCAAAGGAGGGATTACATTGCATACTGTTGGTAGTATTTTATAGTTGTGATAAATGAACGAAGCTCTGCATAATCATGACCTCAATCCTTTAATAATTTTTTATCCGTAACGAAAAATATTGTCCTCGTCTGGCAATAAAATAAATTCGGCCGAATATTTAAACCAACAGTATTTAGTTATTACCAAATTACCTACAAATTTCGCAAAACTCGGGAGATTTTTCTATTTGGTCGGATTTTATTTCTTTTTAATTTATTCATAGAAAAGTCTATATTGACCTTAATAAAATGATTCTTCTGATATTGCATTATATATTTCGATCTTTTAAACTATTTTTATCTTATATTTATTCTATTCTGAATTTCAGCATATAGGTCCATTCTATGATCTAATATATTGGAATATTCTACAACATATTGTTCATATTTTTTATTAAGTATATTATATTCTTCAGAAGATATATTTATATTTTTTAATTGAGAAATAATATTTTTTATTTCTTCTAACATTCTTTCTAGTAAATTATCTAATTCTTTAATTGTATACCCTGGTATTCAATAATAAATAATCCATACGATTCTCTAAGATCTTAAAAATATTCATTTTAATTTTAACAAAAATTAATAGTCTTGCCTTAGTTTTGATCTGGACCTTTATTCTTAGAATTGAGTGACCTTTGAGCTCTGAATATGTAAACTGCTTCCTTCAACGGCTTCTCGCTTTCACGGAATCTTTACTATTTTAACTTCTTGCTCTCACTGTTTCATTTCTAAAGAATAAATTTCTAGACTTTAATTAAAGAAAAACTCTCTTTTTGCTAAAATAAGAAAGAAACTTTCTATCAGATCCTTCAAGAATTTATGGGAATAAAAATTTAGAAGCTCATATTGATATCAAAATATTAGAATTTTATTTCTAGAAAAATTTGTACAAGACTACTATTTGGTACAAAAGGGTTTCCAAAAAAACTAATTTTGAACTGAAGATAGCTTGAGAATAGATATTGATTCTCAACTACAACTCGAGATATCCCCTTTCTTTCCTAATACCTCCATTTATACATACATATAGAACTCTATTATTAATCTATTTACAACATTGCATATATCAGCAATATCAAAAGGCACACTTGCTTTTCTATTATTGTCCTTTTTGAACCTACATCTTCACATACAACTTCTGCTTTTTATCAAAGGAATATCTTCATTTCTATTATTGTCATTTTATCTCTGTGTCTTTACATGCAATTGGGACAATCTTTTAGCTGCCAAGATTCCTTGATAGTGGTAGGACATCCTAAAAATTGATGTATATCAAATTTTATGATGTAGTCCTTCAAGATTTTTGATTTTCCATGCCATCCATTTGTAACTAGCATCCAATTTGCATATTGATATAAACGTGAGAAATTTTTATCATACAATTTTTTGGCAATATTGCATATAGCTTTGATTTCAAGTGCTCTTCTATGCTTGATCCATGACTTTGTTACCAATGGAGCTTTTCTATTATTCTCCACAACATTTATTTGGAAATTGGTTGCTACATATTCAATTGATATTATATGTTCAACTGGATAATAAACAATTCCATCATATTCAGGACTTATTGAATAAAATTTTAGATATATTCTTCGTCCTTTGGCAAATTTTGATATTTCTTTTAAGAACATATCATCAAATTTTGATATTTCAATCAAATTCTTTTCTAAATATATTAAATCCAGAAATCCGTAATCTAAAATTATATTTATGAATGAAGGGTCTCCTCCTTCCATGGCTGTCACTTTAGGATAAATATTATTTTCTGGAAAGGTGAAATATGAATCACTTATTTTTATTTCATAGACAATCATGACTATTTTGACATATTCTTCTTCTTTTGGATCTAAATGAATCATATCATATTGATCTATGATACTGATAGTTTTGGAATCATTTTTATCTCCATGTATCATCACTTTTTTAATTGATTTTACTGGAATCGAATCTCCTTTTTTATCAATTGGTATGATGTCACGTCTGGGTTCACTACTGCTTCCAGTTGTCCCTATTTGGTATTAATTTAAAAAACTCATTTATGAGCTCTTTGGTATATCTGTTTCGGATGGTATATTTTTTAGTTGTACTGCAATAGTATCAACTTGATTTTTGAGTTCTATGGTTTCTTTATGTTGCTCAGTAGTGATATTCAACAATACTTTTATATTTGAGTTGAACATCTCTGAGATATGTGTTGCTCCAGTATCTATGTCTTCAGCTTCTTCTTTAAAAAAATCTATCATTTTTTGTATATGTAAGATAGATTGATATAAATTCATGACTTTAACTTTATCCATCAGCAAATTCTATATTTTCTGCTAAGAAAATCTACAATAAAATATTGACTCCCTTAATATGAATTATATTAAAATTATAAAATGCTAAATAAGTTTGTCATTTATAGAGCCTTCTGTATTGAGGTTTTGATGGTAGTTTATTCCTGACAAATCCTGCAACTTGAGAATTATCAGTTTCAACAGTAAATTTCTTGGATAATAAAAATAATGAAAAAATTTTATTCAGCTAATAATTGTTAGTAATTCTTTTTCATGAGTGGTATAATTTATTTCTTCTTGATTGAAGATTCCACTTGAATATCTACAAATCTCATTTAGATATATTTTTAATATTGCTACCCAATATTTATCTGATGCATCAGTATTAACAATCAAATTATCTTTTTCATTTTGTAATCTTAATTTTGGTAAATTTTTACATTCTTCTTTTAATGATTTAACTATTTCTGTATGTTCTTCGTTCCATCTTTTAATATTTGTTTTTCTAAGTAAAATTTGTATTTTATGCCTTTTCTTAGAAAGGTTTTCAATAAATCCTTCTACATTATTTAAATCTCAAGCATTTTTGTATTTGTTTTTTGGATTCTAATTTATCTGAAAAACTTTCTATTTTTTTAGATATATGAGTCTGTAATTTTATTTCTCTTTTGTCTATTAATAATCCAAGAAAGTCTATTTTTTGTCTTTCTATTATAGATTTCTAGAAAGTACAATTCCTTCTTTTTCACATTCATTTATGAATTGGAATAAATGATTTCTATGTTCATCTTTACTATTAAAACATATTAGTATGTCTTCTATATAAACAATTGGAAATTCATTAAACTTTTTAAATATATTATCCATTTTTCTTTAATATATTTGTGGTACATTTTTTAAGCCAAATGATATTACTAACCATTCATATTTCCTTTGAAGTGTACTAAATGGAGTATATTGTATACTATTTTCTTCCATTTTTACTTGCCAAAATCCTAATTTACAATCAAATTTGGAATAATATTGTTTTCCTTTTGTAAGATTTATTAAAACTTCTTTATTTGGTAAAAAGTATTCATCAAATTTAGTTTATTTATTTAATTCTTTATAATTTATAACCATTCTATCTTTTCTTCTAACATGTTCAGAATGTTTCATAACCATAAAATCTGGACTACTATGAGGTCCATTACTAATTCTAATAATTCTTTTATCGGATTTTTGAATTCTTGTGTATCTTTTATAGTATACATCATTGGTCTGATTCTTATTATAACATTTTCTATTAATTCTATTTTGATTTTAGGGTGATATAGTTTCCAAAATAATAATGAATTTTCTCCATAAATTTTTTTCTAATTGTTCAATAAATTTTTTTTTTATATTCATTTCTATTCCTTTTTTAGGATTTTTTTATACAATATATTTTTTTATTTCATTATATATTATTGATTTTTTCTCCCATTTATCACTACGCTGAGCTAGCTGAACTCTATAAGATTTAAATTCTCTTGAAATTTTTAATAAGTGTAAGCAAGGTATTTGTAACATTATCATATAATTTTTTTATTTATAATATAGAAATTATTGTATGAAGTCGTTTCCTAACAATATATCACACCCTAATTTATCATATTTATATATTTTATTTATTGTAACTTGTTTACTTCCAAAAATTATATTAACTTTATCAGCACTATTAATTATTTGAGTGTTTTTTCCTATGACTCCAGTTATTTTCATATTACTATCACTATTCCATGATTTTATCAAAAAACTTTTAAATATTGTTATATCACTTCTTATGTCTATTAAAGCACAGGTTGTTATGTTTGTTTCTATAATAATAATTGTATATATACAGCTAATAAAAAACTTATCTGATTATTCATTTAATTATTTTTGCATAATATAGTTTGTCCATTATGAACTATGTATAATATTTCTCTTTTTATACTATAATTTTCTAATACATTCAGAAAATTCATTCCTAATAGTATATGAGGGTTTAGATTCATACTCTTATCTATATAACATGGTACTAAAGGATTTATTCCTCCTATTTTTATTGGTACTTTTACTTCTAATTCTGTAATATGTACTTATCCATCAAAATTTACATATCTATATGGTTCAGTTTTATGAGTTATTAAATCTTTATTTCTGATTGAAGCTATATGACATTCACTGGCTCTTGTATCTATTAGTATGTTTGTTCTATTTATATATTCTCTTCCATTCAAATATTTTCCTTCTATTTTTATATTTCTAGCATTTCTGTAAAGTTTTATTTCTCTTATATTACTAATTAAATTCTTTTGATTGGTTTTTATTAGGTACTCTAAGACTTTTTTATCTTTTAATTAATTTTCCATTTTTAAATGTTATATTATTAAAGTATTTTTCTTCATTTGATTTTTTTATTTCAGGTTTATTTTTTGTCATACTAAATTCATATTCTTCTGAAATTAAACTTATCTATTTATTTGGTTATATTATTTTGTTAATATCTTCACATTCTTTATGTACTTTAATATATGGTTTATTAGAATAAATATTTTCGTAATTAGAATTGGATATAAAGCTCTATATTCTATAGTCATAATTTGATCACTTGGTTGCATGATATCATCTCTATGTAGCTTAAAATGTAATCCGAAAATTTCATTAAATAAGTTTTTATCTTTTAATGAGACACAATATTTTTGGTAGCATATAAACATTATTTTTTAATATGCCAAATTTCTTTCTATTGTTTCTAAATGACTATCTTTTAGATTTATTATTATTCCATCATATAAGGTTATAATTAAGGGTAAGTCTATCCCTTCTCTGACTAATGATTTAAACATTATTTGTATTTCTACTAAATAAACATATTGAATTTTTTCACTTTATTTTTTTTATTAATCTTTGTTAATAGTTCTTCAACTATATTTTTAGTTAAAAGATTTAATTTATGTTTTCCATAATTTGTTCTTACATTTATAGTTTTCTCAATTTTATAATATTCATTTATTACTATCCTTTCTCTTTTCCAAATTCTATCTAAGACTTCCCATTTTCCTATTTTTAAATCTAAAGATAATTTTCCATTTTCCTAAATTTGTTATTATCAAAGGTGATTTTTAATCTATAACCTTCTATTCCTTCATATTCTTGTATATTTATATTATTATTTTCTATTTCCTCTATTTCTTTATTCAGATTCTGATTCATTATCCTATGTTTCACTTATATATACTTCTTGATATATTTTCAATATCTGATATTTCACTTAATTCATCTTTTATTACCAAATATTCTTTTTGTAATATTTTAACTTTCTTTTTATCACAATTAGGGCTTATATGACCTGTTGACAACCGAGCTCCGACCTAAGTTAAAACAGTTCACTAACCCCACCTCAGGCAAATGGGAGTTCGGCTACTACTCCCAAGTCAGACAATCTCACCGTTATTTCAGAAAACCATCATGATTACCCCTGTTGCATCATCCTATCAATCAAATACACTTGCCACAGGTGACATCATTGTCGCCCGAAACTACCAATCCTAAGTCCTAATCCTCAAGCCCCTTGCAGGTCATCATTACCTGGAGAAAATATTGACACATTGCCACCGACCTCGTCGACCAATCACGGGAGAATTCGACAACCCAAGTTCCGAGTTCGATACTGTCGTTGATTTGACTAATTTGATGTGATTTTGGTTGAAATTATCTATAAATAGTTGAATAGGACTCTTGTAAAGGACAAGTGAATTTATATAACAACTCATGGCACAATTACACTTTCTTAACATATTTTGTGGTCTTTTTCAACAATAAATTGCATTTTTTCTTAAAGTTGGCTTAAGATTAGCCTTACTAATTTTGACGTCAATAGTTTGGCGCTACAAGGAAAGCCCTTAATTGTAAAAAATAGTCTCATTCTCTCCATAAAATTCGAGAGCCATGAGTCATAGCTCAAGTTCCAGAAATCCATCTCACACCCACCCTTATGAAACGAATACACCACCAAGTTCTCCACGACGACAGGACCTCAAATGACCGCCATGAAGAAAGCCCTGGAAAATTTGACAAATGCAGTGGGACGATTGGAAAGGAGTTAAGCCCACTCATCCCCATTAGATACCGAGGTGGAATCCCCTGTAAGGACAAAGGCAAGGTGTCTCCCGACCAGGAGAACTCTCCACTTTTCAAGAGGAGAATCCTCAAGAAGCCAAACTGGCGAGGTTAGAAGTAAGGAACCCCGGGCAAGGAGGACTGCAAGTGTGTTCGACAGATTGGAGACCCAGCACTCGTTGACTCCTATGCAAGGACAAACCAACCTGAAACGTCCTTTGGAACAAATAACCCCCGAACTAAGCGCGCTTAAAAACGCATCGCCGACCTGGAGGCTAAAAACAAATGTGGCACTGAAGATTACCAAATCAAACGACATTTTCCCTTCACTGAGGATATCCTTATGGAACCATTACCTAAAAAATTGAAAATCCCCCAGATGGCCGCATACGAAGGGGATGGTGATCCCCTCAACCACCTTGACAAATGCACCTCGTGGATGGAACTACAGGGGGCAAGCAACGCAATCATGTGCCGGGTATTCCCCTTGACTCTGAGAGACAAAGCTCAGAGATAGTTTAGGAGACTGCACGAGAGGTCGGTAAAGAATTGGAATAATCTGGCCACGGCATTCTTGGCCCAGTTCATGGGCTCCAAAGCCAGAACCACGCCCAAAGAACGACTAGTGAGAATCAAGCAGGGAAAATGTGAATCCCTCAAAAGTTATCTGAGCAGGTTTAACAAGCAATCCATGAAAGTGAAAAAAATATCTGATGATGCGGCACTCATGGCCGTATTAGCAAGACTAAGGCCCAGAACGAGATTCTGGTGGTCAGTACACGAGGACGGTCCAGGACTTATCACGAGTTCCTGAACCGAGCTGAGAAATACATAAGTGCTGAAGAAGCAACCTTTGACCAAGAGGAAGCCAGATGAGAAATCGATCTCAGCAATACGGTAAAGGAGAAAAAATCAAGTCGCAGTCCCCAACCCGAAAGAAAGAAGGACAGGAGAGAAAGAGAACGTCCTAAGGCTCAGCCATACAAATTTCGGGAGTACCACTCACTCAAAGCCTCATTGGAATAGGTATTCACACAAGCTAATGCAAAAGAGGCATTTCGCAGACCTATGATCCTAAAGGACAGACAGGTAGGACAACATCAGGGACGATACTGCCGATATCACAGGATGGTGGGCCATGACACTGATAACTGTCGAGACTTAAAAGAGAAAGTTGAGTCCTTAATTCAAAGAAGTCAGTTACAGGATTTTGTTGCCAAGCCAAAAGAAGCAGATCGACCTACAACGCAGCAGCCACTGCTGCAAGGGCCTCCACACAAGCTCAGCAGGTAGTCCCTAACCATAATCCACTCCCACATACCGAAAACAAAATGATGCTGGGAGGAAATCAGTATATTGAGGGATCCAGAAGGGCGAGACGAAGACAATCCCAAAGTGCAAGAACCATGTCAAACTACTGGAATCAAACCCCTCAGATCGGTATAGACCCTGAATGGTTCTGGTTCACGGAAGAAGATTCTGAAGGAATCCTTCAAGACCAGAGTGATGCCCTAGTGGTTACAATGACAGTTGCCGAAGTAAAAGTCCACCACACTTTGGTAGACAATGGAAGTTCGGTCAACATACTGTACTCATGAACTTTGAGGCAGTTGAAAATATCAGAACGGTACCTCCAATCGTACCCAAGGAAACTAAAGGGATTCTCTAGGGATCCTATTGAAGCCTGAGGTCAGATCGTCCTTAGTGTGGAGTTGGGCGAAGTTCCTCGCCAAAGAAGGATCCTACCAGATTCTATGGTGGTCGATTTGCCATCCAATTATAATGCAATATTGGGACGACCCATTTTGCACGAGCTAAAATTTGCCACATCAATTTATCATTATTGAATGAAATTCCCTACTCCTTACGGGACAGAAATTATCCGAGGAGATCAAGCTGCTGCAAGAGCCTGCAATGTCGACCTGCCAAGGCCACAAGTTAACATGCTAAGAAGTAGGACGAACATGCAAGCTAGGGAAGCCAAACTGAAGAGACCAATCGTTACGGATCTCTCGGAGATCGACATAACTGAGAAGAACCTCAAAAAAGCCACAGACAGCAACTGTCCTTTGACGAGAAGGAGGTGGACCCACATCCTTACCTCGAAGTTATGTTAATCTCATTGCCTGTGGCTAGAGTAACCATCCTCAAAGTCTTGGTGGATACAAGAGGCGCTCTGAACATCCTATTCAGTAACATCCTTAAATGGATGAGTATCCCTGGTTATTTCCTTCTACCATACCCAAGTATGGTGCTAGGATTAAGCAGAGCCTTGACTTCTGCCAAAAGATTGATCAAACTCAAAGTTGAGTCAGGATCAGCACCTCGGCAAGTGAAGACGAACTCCGAGTTCGTGGTATTCGACACTCCGTCCCCTTATGATGCTGTGATGGGACAGCCCCTACTCTTCAACCTGAGAGTAGCAGTTTCCCTATATCACTATTCTATCAAATTCCCCACATCCCTTAGTGTGGGTGAAGTGAAAGGAAACAGGGAACTCGTCGAAAGATGTCAATGGAAAGCATGTACCAGCCATCAACGCAACCCCCCGAGAGTGCATATGGCAAACATATGGGAATGCCGAACTCAAAAATGCCGTTTACAAACAGCGGAACACCAAGTACTACAATCAAAAAGTGCGAAAAAGAGAATTCAAGGTAGGATCCCTCCTCTTATGAAAGGTATCCCCCCTCCCCACACAAGAGAGGTAGGCAGTGGATGACTGGGTCCGAATTGGGAATGCCCCTATCTGATAACGAAGGTCCTATTAAAAGGGACATACGAACTGGAAGACTTGGGGGGGTAGACCCTTACCCTATCCTTGGAATGCCGAACACCTTAGGCAGTACTATTAGTGAACGGGAAAAGTCCATGACACATAAAGCCCGCTTGTAATGTCAATCGCATCAATAAAAAAGAACTTCCTATTTTTAAACATTTTGTTCTATATTCTGTCAGAATCTTACAAAGCCCTGCTCCATACGCAGGCCGATCTAAGGTCGTATGTGCTGCGACCCTTAGTGGAAATCCCTCATAAAGAATCTTACAAAGCCTCGCTCCATACGCAAGCCGATCTAAGGTTGTAAGTGTTGTGACCCTTAGTGGAAATTCCTCCTAAGGAATCTTACAAAGCTCTGCTCCATACACAGGTCGATCTAAGGTCGTAAGTGCTGCGACCCTTAATGGAAATTCCTACTAAGGAATCTTACAAAGCCCCGCTCCATAAGCAGGCCGATCTAAGGTCGTACGTGCTGCGACCCTTAGTGGAAATTCCTCCTAAGGAATCTTACAAAGCCCCGCTCCATAAGCAGGCCGATCTAAGGTCGTACGTGCTACGACCCTTAGTGGAAATTCCTCCTAAGGAATCTTACAAAGTCCCGCTCCATACGCAGGTCAATCTAAGGTCGTATGTGTTACGACCCTTAGTGGAAATTTCTTCTAAGGAATCCAACAAAGCCCTGCCCCTTACGCAGACTGATCTAAGGTTATTCTACGAAATTCTTCCTAAGGAATTCTACAAAATTACGCAAGCCGATCTAAGGTCGCATGTACTGCGACACTTAGACGAAATTCCTCCTAAGGAATTCTCAAAACCTTGCTCCATACGCAGGCTGAGCTGAGGCTGTATGTTGTACGACACTTAGTAGAAATGCCCAATGCATAAGCCTCGTTTGGAAAGCAAGTGCTGCACAACTAGGTAAAATCCATTCGAAGCAATTCTACATGCTACTATGACACTCATACAAATTTAGCTAAACTTGTAAGGTATTGTCACATATAAACAAGATCCCTACTAAAGAAACCATACTGAGCATAAACAGTCATCCATTCCAAACAAAATGCCCTGAAACATCAAAACGAAGTTCACTAATAAGCCAAAATATATTAGAAAACTAAATACCAAACAATGTTTTCAAGACCAAAAAAAAAACCCTCATAGGGGTCTTGGAGGGGCTGGGGGTACTACCCTCAACATCTTGGACAATCGGTAATATCCGGACTCCAGCAGCCTTAGACAATTTCCGCAGTTCCTCCTTCTGCCCCTCCAGTGCTTCATCCAGAAAGGCCACGTCAATGTCAGGCCCTCCTTCCTGATGTGCCCCACCAGCTCCTCCAGTGCTACCACGTAGACATCCTGGGCTACGACATCAAAATCGGGGGACTCCTTCCAAGTCTCCACCGTTCTATCAGCCTTAGCCTCAGCCTCTTTAAGCTTTCTGGTGGCCTCCATTGCTCTTTCGTTAGCCTCTTGCACTTTCTGAATGGTCTCCCTAATCTTGCCACACTCCTCCTCAGCCCGAGCTCTAGCTTCTTCCTCTGAGGCCCTCAAGGCCTTGATCTCTCCCATCAATTTTTCCTCGACGTCGATCCTGGAGTTTAGCTTAATCTCCATTTGATTAAGCTTCTCTTCATATTCCTTCTCTTTCAGAGCAAACTAGACCTTTTCAGCCTCCGTGCTATTATAAAGAGTAAAGGCCTGATCCTTTGCCTCTATAAAACTTGTCTAGCTTAGACTTCACCTGTTTTTCAAAAATAAAAAATCAAGTAAGTCAATAAAACAGTTGCTCAAAAAAATTAAAAACACCATAAAGTAAGAAGTATACCTTGTCCGCCACTGCCATCATGTATAAAATTGATCGGTGACCATGGAGCTGAGCAACCAAGGCCTCACCAATAGGCATCTCATTTAAATAGCCCTGCTCTCTCTCACCCCAACTCTGGGTAAGCAGATTAGCTTACTCTCTCAATGGTGAAGTGAGCGCGGTAGTCACCTCCTTGGAAGGAGAAGGAGCTCAAAGATAATCAAGAAATATCTCTGGTCGGTGTCCCACCAAACTCTCCAAGCTTGGCCTCTGTAAATCTGGGCACCTCTCCTGCGAGTTCACCGAACTGGTCTCGACAACAGAGGGTGCAACTGGGGATGGTAAAGAAGTCGGCAACAGAGTAGGAGATGAGCTCGGTAAAGGCACAGCCTCAAGAATCCTCAGTGCTACCGGGGGCGTAGATCAGTTCCTCTTTAGTGGAACCTCCTCTTCCACCTCTTTAGAATGGCTCTTCTACCGTTCTGGGACATCTCTCTTTTTTCCTTTGACCGTAGCCGCTGCCTTTGCTGCCTTGTAGCCCCACATCTTGTCTTGATAAGCTGAGAAAATAGTAAAACGCTCAATAAATAAATAAATATATATATATATATATATATATACACACACCGTGAATGAGGGTCAAAATATTACCTGAACTGGAAGGAGCCGAACTTTAAGCTCATACTTGCACCAAGCCGGCTCGGAATAAGTTCGGATCTGAGATCACAAACTTACAGGACCTTTGCCTTTTGGGTAACAATCTTATTACCTCAGCTCGTCTCTGCGTATCTTTGGTTAACGTCTCCTTCTTGTAATTTGCACAAAGGAAAAATACCGAGGTCAGTAATTCGTCAACATACGTCTTGCTAAAAGACTAAAGCCCAAAAACACTTACATAAAGAATGATAGAGCCTGGGGACCACGTCCTCTCTATTCACCTCGGCAGAATAAAACTGCCACTCCCCCGATACATAGAACCACTCTTCCTTCCATTTTTTAATTGAGGAAGGGGTGTTTAACACCAGAAAACCTTTCGTCCTGGGCCTAACGCTTGTGTACCACTAACCCGAGTTCTTCCCATCCTCCTTAAAAGTAAACAGAGAGTCGAACTGCTGGACAGTAAGCTCACGATTCCCTATTTGGACCTACAAAATAAGGGCGGCAATTAAGGTTCGCCACCCGTTAGAAGAAAGGAATTTACGAATCGCCCTAGGAAAGGGAAGTCTAAGGCCGACCTGAAGGATAGTTGAGCTCAGAGCAACACATCCCCCAGGAAGAGTGTCAGCTCGGTCAAATGGTTATGGTATTATCATCACTACCGAACTAGGGATAGCGTATTTAGCTCGCCAGCTGGCTAACATATCCCCTGTTACGACCGACCTGTAAGAACTCGCCCCCCATTCTACAGAATTACTCTCCTCAACATCCTTATTGGATCTACCCTCTCCCTTGGAACCCTCATGTCCAAAGTCCATAACAGGACGTCCTAAGTCAATTGGGTTAATTATGGAAATAGGAACAGGGGTGAAAACTTCCTACAACTAGAGGACGAACTCGTCGAAAGGGGGACTAACTCTTCCTGCTGGTTTCCTCAGGAATGAACTCTAGACTCGTCCGAACTCATGTATAAACTAGGAAACAAAGCACAAACTGAAAGAAGGAAGAAAAATAAGAACAGAAGAATACCTGGGAAATGAACTAGGAAAACGACCTCACTCGAAAATGGAAAAACGAACTCAGGAGATTGCCCGAATATTTGAGAGAGAATAAACCAGCGAAATAGGAGGCGAAATGACTGGCCAAAAGGAATTTAAAGAAAGAGAAACTGACAGGGCGCGATTTGAATCGTCTATCCAGAAATGGGGGGGAAAATCAACAACTCAGAAGCCTGAGAGACCAAAATTATGTAGTTTTAACCAAACTTGCTGAAGAAGCTACTTACAAATGCCGTAAATCTCATCCCCGTGAAAAGATGACACTTGGCGCAGCAATAAATACACTTCTTGGAGAAAGCATCACTAAGGTCAGCCCCCCTACGACAGAACTGACATGGGGGGTAATTGTTGACAACCGAACACTGATCTAAGTTAAAACAGTTCGCTAACCCCACCTCAGGCAAATGGGAGTTCGGTTCCTACTCCCAGGTCAGACAATCCTGCCGTTATCTTAGAAAAATATCATCATTACCCCCTATCACATCACCCTATCAATTAAATACACTTACCGCAGGTGACATCATCGCCGCCTGAAACTACCAATCCTAAGTCTTAATCCTCAAGCCCCTTGCAGGTCATCATTACTTGGGGAAACATTGACACATGGCCACCGGCCTCGTCGACCAATCACAAGAGAATTCGACGACCCGAGTTCTGAGCTTGGTACTGTTGTTGATTTGACTGATTTGATGTGATTTCGGTTGAAATTATGTATAAATAGTTGAATAGGACTCTTATAAAGAGCAAGTGAATTCATATAACAACTAATGGCACAATTACACTTTCTAAACATATTTTGTGGTCTTTTTCAACAATAAATCGCCTTTTTTCTTAAAGTTGGCTTAAGATTAGCCTTGCTAATTTTGATGTCAACATGACTTATTTCCCCACAATTCCAGCATTTATATTGGCTTTAATTATTCTTATAATTTTTATTTTTCTGTTGACCATATGAATTATTTTTTCTTTTATAATATTTTCTTTTAGGTTTTATATATTTTTTATTAAAATTTCTAAATTTTTTAAACTTTTTATTTTTATATTTTATTTTATTAATCATTCTTTCAGGATTACATCCCCATTGTATAAGATTTTTCATATCTTCAAAACATATTCTAATTAGTTTTCCTGATTTTTTTAATAATTGTCTTTGTTGACATATATATACAAGTCTTTGAAATAAAAAATTTATTTTTGAGTCTAAAGTTCTAGGCATTTCAATATTATCTCTAATATATTTTTCAAATTCTATTTTAAAATATATTCCTAATAAACCTGGTAACTTATTATAGTACATATTTTAGTATACTTCTTGATTTTCATTACTATAAAATTGAACATAATAATAATTTCTGAATTTACAAGTATATTCTTTAATTTTACACATATCACATATTGTTAAATTTATTAATTTAATTCTGGAATTATCTTTTTATCTTATTGATTCTCTTTCAATATTTCTTATTCAATTTTCTCCTAAAAATTCATCTGAAATATATTCTACTAACTTTTCTATATCATGTTTATCTTATTTTATTATTTCTGCTTATACATTTCTTTTGATTAATGTTTTTGTATCATTACTTATTCCTTCTCACCAATTTCTAACATCCCCTTCAAATGATGCTAATAAAAAATCTATTCTTCTTTCAGTATTTTCTCACGTGTTATCTTTATTGTATAAAAAGAATAATATTATTGAATCTGCCCAAGTTAATAAGACTTTTTTAGTATCTATTTTACAATTTAAATCTAATTTTGTTTTTCCATGGTTAATAGGTTTATCATTTAATTCAAACCTATCTTTATATTTATTTCATTTAAGTGGGGATGCATAACTTTCATTTGATTCTTGTAATTCTTGTTTAGAGGTTCCTATTGGATTATGTTCTCCTCCAGTATTCACTAAAACTTGATATTCACTTATATCATCTAAACTTAACTGATCAAAAATTTCTTTAAGTAAATCTAATTCCTCATTCATCTTTATTTTCTTGTTTTTATTTTATTTTTAATTTTTCTAACATTTTTTCTCTAAATTCTTCTTCTTCGAATATTTTAGGTAATATGTTTTTTCTAAATTCATTATCCATACTCCCTCTTTCCTATCACTATATTTTCTTTTTTAATATTTCTCTTTCCTATTCTGGTCATTTTTTTCGCTATAAATTTTTTATCTATTTTCTTTTCTTTATTTTTATTATTTTCTTTTAATTCTCTAATTTCAATTTTTAATATATTTATATCATTTCTTGTTTCTTTTACTTCATTTCTAAAATCTTGAACATCATCTATTAATGATTTTAATTCTTCCATATATTCACTTATTGACATATTAAATTTTTCTAATCATCTTTCCAACATATAAGTTAATTTACCTCTTTTATCTTCTTTTTCTTCTATTCTTTACCAAAATTTTCTTTAGTTAGATCTATATTTACTAATTCTTCTTTTACTATTTTAAAGAATTTACTATATAGTCTTAATTTTTCATATCTTAATTTTATTAACTGTTTTTCTTTTGTTATTTTTATTTCATTTGGTATTAATATTATATCTTTTAAATAAATCTGTATAAGCAATAAATCTATCTAAATTCAAGTAATGATTAATTTTAAGGACTATAATGAAATATTTTTATATTGTAGTGATTTGTATGAAATATTTATATTAGGGTATTTTAGGTACTTTCTATTAGTTGAATTGGTCAAAGACCAAAATGGAAAAGTAACCTTTTTATTTAGGCCATTTTCATGTATTTCCCCCACAAAACGCACTATTGTTTTATTTGTATATTTGTCATAACTCATAAATACACTAAATCTTCCAAAAAAAAAAAACTGAGATTCATCTTTAGGTCAAGTCAATTCCATTGAAAGTATTCCATTTTCCAACCAAATGTGTTGCTTTATAGGCAAAATTTTTCATGAAATTCGTTATCCACCCTACCTCCCACATGACCCAAAATTTTTGGTTTTTAAGGAAATTATTTTTCTTTGATTTTGGTGAGAAAGTGTTTTCCAACTATTTTTAATTATTAAATTTTATTTTATTTGACAATTGTAACAAATTCTATCCTTTTAATTGATAGTAAACAAAACTAAACGAACATCAAAAGATCCAAAAATTTAACATTTTTCTGGTGAAAAATGTTACCAATCAAATATATTTAATTGATAATTCCCAATAATAGTTTATTTCAATCCCATTATTTGGCATTTTAATGATATGAATAATATTTTTTTGAAAAATGAGTAGTTAAAAATTTCTTGATTTACGTGTAATATTATTTTATTGAAGATTGTGTGGTTAAAAGTATGGGAGAGAAAATTTTAATTTAATATAATGAGAAATAATGAGGCTCAAACGGGGTACAAAACAAGTTCTAGACGATTCAATTCCTTGAAATTCGTTTTCCTTCCACCTAATTCTATTCTAACAATCAAACGGACCCTTAAATTTGTACATAGCGTATAAGGCTTAATCAATCACGGTAATGGTCCCAAAATCCCACCTCAACAACAGAATCAACAAAATATCATGGCACAATAAATCTAATCATTTATGACAATGTATAAAATAAAATACGACAGGATGCAAACATATATTTTCTTATTTAGTTAACATTGATAAAAGCAAGCTCTGGGACAAAAATTCACTAGCGGCAGCGGCATACTGGTATTTTATCCGTGACTTGATCCATCTAAAAAAAAATTTAAGCAGGTCACCCAAGGCAAAACATATCGAGCTTATCTTGGAGGAGGCGGAGGCAAGTGAGATTTTGCAAATCCCACCCACGCAACAATGCCGACTGCAAGTATTATCCACCCAAAAATGTCATACTTTAGGTCGCTACTCTTCTTCTTCTTCGTTCCCTGCTGCTGTAGAAAACATAACATACAATAATAAGCAATCGGAAAACAACAAATCCAGCATGCCTTGGGATTTAAAGGTTCCATTTTTTTATTTTCAGAATGGGAAGTGGCAATCAAAGTTCTGTGCAAATATATGATGTGATTGTACGGTTATTTCTTCATTTGCTTTATTCCGTCCAAGTAGCAAAAAAAATCAGTTAAACTACAGAATGAAAATTAAAGAAGGTTAATAATCAGGAAGTTTATGTGCTTTATTTGTTAGTTTGCTTCATTCAATGGGAAGCAAGGAGGGAACATGCGCCAATACAACATACAAAATGAGAAGCACAAAAAATCATCCCAGAAAGAATGGCCAATAAAGACTAATATATATGTATATGCTTCTAATACATCATTTTCATCCCCATAAAACTTTAAAAGGGGGCAAACACATCATGCATGAAATATTTTCAGCAAAGCAAGCATTCAAATGCACAAGAGAAAATCAAATATTCTTTTGATTTTGCAACCTGCTCATACTCTATACCAAATAATGTGTGAATCTTATGACAATGATTCTCAAAATGACAGAAACTTAGCCCTTTTGTGCTTCATTTTTTGAAAAAAAAAAAAAAAATGCACTTTTCTCTTTCTTATTTTCAACTACACATTCTCCAATAACATATTATTACATGTAAACCAAAAACTGTGACTTATTTTTTAACCATACATTCTCCAAAAAAAATCACGTTTTCAAAACACATTTTTCTTCAAAATCTATTTATAATGAACCCCAAACATCCATTCCTTCATCGACACGATCGAAACAGTCATAGAAGCATGCCTCATTCAAGAAGTCACCTCATTGCAGGACTTAAATCTGTTTCCCCCTTTTTTTTTCATTTGGCTGGGGTTGGAATGTGGTTCAGCACCCCACCACTATTCCGAAGGCAAAAAGAAAAGAAAACAATATACTAATAATGAAGTGGTCATAGAAGTTCACGATATAATAACATAACAAAGCAGTTCAAGATGTGCAAAAAAGGCATAACCATGGTGCACATAGAAGTGGCAAAAGACTTTCATTGTTCTTGCTTCATTGCTGATGAGTAACCAATCATAAGCCGTTTTGGAAAAGATACCCCAAAGATTAAAAAAAATTCCTAAAACGTGCTTAAAAGTTATGTCTAAACATATCATCTGGTTTAGAGAGCCAATAACAAGAATAATGAAACCACAAATGTTTGACTATCATGCAGGGTTATTAAGCAACTCCATAAAAAATTTTAATTTGAACTTCATTCCAGAACCTTGTAAATGAAGAAAGCGAAAGTGAGAAGTCATCAATAATCTCATTTTTAACAATTGTGAATTGAACAGTTACTTAACAGCATTGCTTGCACTAAGTCTTCAAGAAAGAAACATCAAAAGGAATCGATGTAGAGAACAAATTACCTTCGTAGTTGTAGATGCTGAAGGACCTGCTCCCATAGCCTGCTGAGCGAAACCATGCTTGTGGATCTCCATATGCAACTCAGGAGCCTTTTTTGTAATAATTAAAACACGTGTCAATAACCAAGTTAAAGAAAAAGTAGTTTAATTAAAAAAAGACCAATCGGTACTAGAACACTGAAAATTCCAAATGATGAAAACAACCATTCTCAAACTAGGCAAATCAAATTAAATGTAACTGGACATATAATGTCAAAGAAGTGTCCCTCAAAGGTTACATTTACGATCACGAGTCGGCAAACAAATGTAATTGAGAAATCTATCTAACCGCATAACACTAGTTGATATTCAACTTAGACAAATACCTCGAGTCGCAAAAAAGTAAGAACATTAAGGGTCCGTTTAATTGCAAGGATGAAATTTGGGTGGAAAGAAAATAAATTCTAAGGAATTGAATTGCCTAGAACTTGTTTTATGGGAATTGTCAATTAAATTTGTTTAATTGGTATAATTTTTCACCTAAAAAATGTTGAAATTTTGTATCATTTGGTGTTTGTTTGGCTTTGGATTTCAAGGAAATTGTCAATTAAAGGGATATAATTTGTTATAATTATAGATAGAATTTGTTTCCATTGCCCAAAAAAAAAAAAAAAGGCACCTGGAAATTTATTTCCC
>NW_019229260.1:75195-112234 GCF_002742605.1 Olea europaea var. sylvestris
CCCTTCCCCAAAAAAAAAAAAAAAAAAAAAAAGCACCTGGAAATTTATTTCCCACCAAAATCAATTTCCACAAATTCACGGAAAATGGGTCACATGGGTGGGAGGGAGGGAATTCATTTTCCGGGTAAAATTTTGCTATCAAACAGCACAAATGGGTGGAAAATGGACCTATCAAACAGGCCCTAAGGTTAAATTCATTTGCTAGATATACTATTTCATAATAGATACTCTAGATCATAAAGAAACATGGTATATATATCCTTTATTCCTTTGATCATACCATTAACCTTAAATTCTTACATGCCCCAGACAGAATAAGTGTATGACAGAGGAAAATCCCAAGTGAAGATCCAACATCACAAGACCTCGTATGGAGATTTAATGAGAATACTCAATACTGTACAGACAAGAAGAGAAAGCCCAGTTTGTCGAGGAAAATCAAGACATTGTGTAAGATAATGTTCTGTAGTAGCCCGGTGAGACATTCAACTAAATTCAGAAATCTCACATTTCACCTAATAACGTGCATTGAACTGGTCGTCGTCTTGTTTACTATATGAGCAACAAAAATCAGAAAACTTGTCTACATGTAAAGAGATGCACCAAGGAAGCACAAAACCGTACATAGCTGAGAGTAAATACAAAAAGACCAGCTAACCAAAAGTGGGTTGTAGAACAAATGATTTGCTGGTTTGATGACCAGCAATCAATCTTCAAGTTTAAACACCCAATAATCTATACCAAAATAATTTCCCCACCTCTACAACATTCAAGAATGTTTGAACCAATTTGACCAATTACTGGAGCAGGACCCAAGAATTTTAAAGAAAAACACGCGAGTCCTTGTTGTGCCTTGAATGCCTTGAACTTCAAATTATTAATGGTAATTAAGCAAAATATGATATATAAATTTTAACCGGGAAATGAAAATTGATACAAATGGTTCACATTAAAAACAAATGGATATACCTTGGCAGCCACTTCTAGGGATTTTTTGTAAAGTTCATTTTGTGGATCCTGCACCCGAAAGAACAACATTAAAGCAATATTAAAAAAATAAAATAGCAAATTCTAACGGCAAGAATAATTAAATTTACCGCTTCAACAGCTTGCTCAAAGTACTGGGCAGCCTTTTCAAAATAAACCTTGGCCTCATCTTGATCGGGAGTCAAGAATGCATGGGATGTATGCGCGTTTCCCAAGCACCAAAGAGTATCGTGCTTACTCGGACTAGCCTCTAGTGCCTCCTCCAATTTTGATATAGCATCTACAGAAATTTAAAGCAACAATTTTGGTTAGTCATGCTAATCTTTTACCTCTTTTTTTCCCCTAACAACCGGTAACAAAAGTCCCCTACCAATACCCAATTCCTACACAAGATTATATCATTTCCTTTATTTTCCCCCAAACCCGTAGATATAAATTTTAACTAAACTCTTTTTTATTATATTTTTTCTACCAGTTTAGACAAAAATAGCATATTTTGAGCATGTCTGAAATCAGAAAGCTTACTTCTCAATCTTTAAGTACTTTTTTGCTTAAGAGTAGGGGAAAAAAGGATAGACAAGTGTTTTTGAGGACTAAAATTTACTCAAAACTAACTTAAATTTCTTAAGACTTAACAAAACGTGCTCTTTAGCGACAACAATAAGCCGAAAATAAATGAAGGTAAGGCAATGTACCTAAAATCATCTTCTTCGAATCCGGTACGTTCTGGAACTGAGATAACTCCAGTAACGCACCTCCCCATCTCGTCAAGTTCTGCATCAAACAACGAAAAAAAATAGTATTTTCACCAGAAAAGAGACGAATGATAAAAATTCCACACTTACCGGCAAGACGCATACACGCAATTAACTAAACCAAAACATATATATACATATATTTATACAGCAATAAGTATATGAAGAGATTGTACGAACATCGGCGTCGATGGGGTTTTTGGCATAGGCGGCTTCCGCTGTTTTGCGAGCATGCTCGAAGAAAAGGATCCGATCAAACTCACTTTCCATATCCATGTCCACTGTTAAAGATTTTTTCTTTTTCTATGATTCTTTCAAAATGATATTTGAAATCCCCTCTTCCCCACTGGTTAGGGTTTTTACTTACCACAATACTAGTTTAGAATTTAACAATGGATGACGGCCCGTTGTTTTATGAAAAAGTCACTATTGGTCCTTAATCTGATGTGTCTATAGCGGGTTAGTTTTATTTGTTTTAAGCTAAAATGGGGAATGTATTTGATTAATTATTCCTCTCTCAACGTTTCTTGATTAAATGACCTCCAATTATGAAATATAATAAACGAACAATGGCAAATGTTATAAATATCCCTACCATAGAAAAAGACTCTAACACCCATTTCATTCCAATTAATTCCCAAATTCAAATTGAGGTTTTCAAATCACAATTACGTGTTTTCTCATCTTCAACTACCATACTTATTACTCTAAAATTCTCTTATCTATTACAGTCTTCACCTATTTTGAGTATCTTTTGAGCATTTGAACAAGAGTTTGATAAGCATACTATCTACATTGAAAAATTTCATTATATTTGAAGAAAGAAGAGAGACACTTTTAGAATTTTCATGTATATTATACATTTTTATTGAATAACATTTTAGTTGGTGTTATTTTTTGTATTGTCTGCAACTATAGGATGAGAATGGTGCTTCAACTGTTATCTGATAGGTAGAACAACACTCCAGCCATTTTCTGCTACGAAAAACAACACTACAGTCGATATTTATTGTAGTTTGATTTTTCAATGAAAATATATCTAATAATGGACTATCTAATGTATCTAACATATAAATGTTGATCATGTCACAAAGAACGATTGAAACGATATGTCTGATATGTTATCGAGTTGGTGAAAGTACAAATACAATATATACATAATAATAAATAGGCGATTAAAGTAATAAATAAGCATATCTCTCAAATTTTGTAAGAGGCATGTCTATCTTGTAACTTAAAAAAGTTTAACTTATTGATTATCGAGGGCACGAACGAGCTGTGGTTGTTTATACTCGCGTATATAGACAGAACGACACAAGTGTCGTTTCATTATCAGTAACGACGCTTGTGCTGTTCTGTTGAATTCTTCAATATTTTACTTATTTTCTAACGCAACAACATCAAACATTGAATCTTATAACTTAAGAAAATCAGAAAGATTGATCACATGACAAAAACGTTGAATTGACATAAATTATAAGATATCGAGTTGATGAATCATTGTAATGATTTGTTAGAAAATATAATTAATTAACACATTTCTCAACTTTTGTAAACGGCATGTCCATCTTACAACTAAAATGCGTTCAACTTATTGGTTCTCAGGGCATAAATCCGTCATGACTACATATACTAGTGTTTATAGACAGAACAACATGTGTCGTTTAACAGCTATTGTATCGTTCTGTTGATTTATCTAATAATTTGCTTATTTTCCAACGTAATGACATCAAACATTAGATCCTCTAACTTAAGAAAGATAGAAAGGTTGACCACGCTACAAGAATTGTTGATTTGACATAGATTATAAGATATTGAGTTGTGAAATAATAAGTTATTTTATTAATTCGTTAGAAAATATAATTAATAAGCATATCTCACAACTTTTGTTAACGGAACGCCCATCTTTCAACTTAAATGAGTTCAATTTATTGGTTCTTGAGGCATGAATGAGTCACGACTGCATATACTTGTGTTTATAGACAGAACGACACAAGTGTCGTTTAACGGCTCTTTTGTCGTTCTGTTGATTTCTCAAATATTTTTACTTATTTTCCAACGCAACGACCTCAAACCTTGGATTCTCTAACTTAAAAAAATTAGAAAGGTTGATCACGTGACAAAAGAACAGTTAAATTGACATAGGTTATACGATATCAAATTGGTGAAATCACATATCATTGTATTGATTCGTTAGAAAATATAATTAATGAACAGATCTCACAGCTTTTATAAACAGAGCGCCCATCTTTTAACTTAAATGAGTTTAATTTATTAGTTCTCAAGGCATGGATGAATCGTAGCAGCGTATACTTGTGTTTATAGACAGAACGACGGAAGTGTCGTTTAACAACTCTTGTACCATTCTGTTGATTTTTCAAATATTTTGCTTATTTTCTAACGCAATGATCTCAAACTTTGGGTCCCCTAACTTAATAAAGTCAAAAAGATTGAACACGTGACAAAAAACGGTCGAATTGACATAGGTTATACAATATCGAGTTGGTGAAATCATAGGCCATTGTATTGAATCATTAGAAAATATAATTAATGAGCACATCTCTCAATTTTTGTAAATGACATGCCCATCTTTCATGTAATGCATTAAACAAAGGAAAAAAAAGTCAAACTTCAAAAAAAATTAAAAAATGACAAAGGATGAAACCAAACGGCAGGCGGCTATCAAACCAACACATTTCCAATGTATTATATATAAACGTAATCCAATCTTTAACACACACATTACACACACACACACAAAGAACTATACAGAGAAGAAGAAGAGAGAAAAAGAGAAAGGAAAAAAGAGGAAAAAAAAAGGGAAAACTTGTCAACGTGTTAGGAATTAAGTGAGTTATACTATTAGGCTTAAATTTTTCAATTTTGAATGGTAAGTAAAAGTTATTTATTGAAAGATTATGTTTGATTTTATAATTGTTAAGTTAGATTAAATTCAATTTTATTGAAGGGGTTAAGTATAATAAACTATGAAATTGAGTAAAATGAAAGAAAAATTAATTTTAGTAATTAAAGAGACTTTAGAAATCGCCTAAACGTGAAATAATTTTGTTTGGGTATCGCCTATTTAATTATTGAAATTACTTAAATTAGTTAATTGTTGATTTAAAAATTATATTATATTTCAGGCGGCGATACGGATATCGAGACAACGTACCAATCGAGTTGATTTTGGCGTACATAGTTCTATGAGTGGAAAAATATAAACATATTTAAAATATTTATAAATTAAGTATACTGTTAAAGTATGTGCAATTATGTGTTCGAATTACATGGTTATTATGGAAATCTCTTTTATTATGATACATGTGGAATATTAAAGATTATTTATGGCATATTTGTGACTTGATATGTAAGACATGTGATATTGAGATTTGTTTGGTATGCGAGACATGCAATATTGAGATCAGCTAGAAAAGTACCAATGATTTTATACTTCTTCTAGTTCACAGAGGGGTCTTGGTCGTGTTCTATCCTACACGAAGGGATTTGACCTAACATTGGTCTTGATTATGTACATATAGTTTACAGAGTGACCTTGATCGTGTTCTAAAATTAATTATGAGAGGTCTTTGAGACCGACTTTCGTTCACGAAGGGGCCAAAAGCCCGTGGCGAAAGTTTTTAGCCCGAGGGGCGGATTATATATTTCAGTCAGATGGTACATTTTTGGTGGATTTTTCAACACGTTTGATGTGATGAGATTATAGCATGGTTATCAGCTGATGTTTATATCATGATTTTAAGATGATATTTTATGACCTTATGTGAATATTTCACTTTTTGGCTATAATTACATGATGGTAGCTTGTGAATTATCAAATGATATGAATATGATTTTCAATAAAAATATATAAATAAAAAAGTATAATTATTTTGAACTTCTCCACTCACTAAGCTATCAATTCATATATTTTTCCACGTTTTTCCTTATCAGTTAGCGGTTGAGAATCTGTGCATCTTTTGGAGTTGATCCTTGATTTTGGAGTCAGAGCCACACGACAGAGTTTGTTAGTATGACTCACTTCATAGAACATGTAGTCAGTGTTTTGGGACGTATGTTCATGTCTAGATGTGATTTTGTATCACTTGTAGATAGTTATGTGGCTCACCATGTATTATGTATCCATATGTATGTTTTATTGTATTTCTTCGTAAAAGTGAAGATTTCGGCTTATCTTTATTGTGCTGTGCTATAGTTTGGGACTTGTGTGAAATTGATCACAGGTTGGTTAGTCCTGTTTACAGGGGAGATAATGCTGAAATTTTGTTAGAAAAATGATGTATAAAAAGTGATATATTGTATTTGTAGTAGACTTGATGGTGGGTTCGACTTTTAGTTGGTATCTATCATTGGTGCATGCCACGTCCGGATCTAGTGGTATTACATAGGGCGAGGTGTGTCATTTCAACTGAAATTAGTTCAACTTATTGGTTCTTAGGGCATGGACGGGTCGTAGCTGCGTATACTCATGTTTATAGACAGAACGACACAAGTGACGTTTAACGGCACTTTTGCAGTTCTGATGATTTCTCTGATATTTTACATCTTTTCCACGACAACGACCTCAAGCATTGAACTCCCTAACTTAAGAAAATAAAAAATGTTGATCATGTGACAAATAACAATAGAATTCACATAGATTACACATTATAAAGTGGAGAAATTACAAGGAGTTATCTACATTTATTAGAAAATATAATTAATGAGCACATCTCTCAAACTTTGTACATGACGTGTCCATCTTACAACTCAAATGAGTTCAAATCATCGATTATCAAGGATCGGACGAGCCATGGCGGCTCATACTAGTATTTAAAGACAGAACGATACAAGTGATGTTTAATGGCACTTGTGCCGTTCCTATTATTTTTCCGATATTTTGTATCTTTTCTACTACAACGATCTCAAGCATTGGACCTCGATCTTAAGCATTGGAACTCCTAACTTAAGAAAGTCAGAAATATTGACCATGTAACAAATAACGGTAGAATTCACATAGATTATACGATATAGAGTTGGAGAAATCACAAGTCGTTATCTACATTCATTAGAAAATATTGTTAATGAGCACATCTCTCAAACTTTGTACACGACATGTCCATCTTGCAACTGAAATGAGCTTAAGTCATCGATTATCGACGATAGGACGGTCGTGGCGGCTCATATTAGTGTTTAAAGATAGAACAACATAAGTGACATTTAACGGCAATTGTGCCATTCCGATGATTTTCCTGATATTTTGCATCTTTTCCATTGCAATGACCTCAAGTATTGGACCTCCTAACTTAAAAAGGTCAAAAATATTGATCATGTGACAAATAACAGTAGAATTCACAGAAATTATATGATTAGAGTTGGAGAAATCACAAGTCGTTATCTACGTTCGTTAGAAAATATAATAAGTGAGCACATCTCTCGAACTTTGTACAAGACGTGTCCATCTTGCAATTGAAATGAGTTCAAATCATCGATTATCGAGGATAGGACGAGTCGTGGCAGCTCATATTAATGTTTAAAAACAGAACGACACAAGTGACATTTAACGGCACCTGTGCCATTTCGATATTTTTTCTGTATTTTGCATCTTTTCCACTACAAAATCTCAAGTATTGGAGCCCCTAACTTAAGAAAGTTAGAAATGTTGACCATATGACAAATAACGGTAGAATTCACCTAGATTATATGATATAAAGTTGGAGAAATCACAAGTCTTTATCTACATTGGTTAGAAAATATAATTAATGAGCACATCTCTCAAACTTTGTACACGACGTGTCCATATTGCAACTGAAATTAGCTCAAATCATTGATTATCAAGAAAAGGATGGGTCGTGGTGGCTCATATTAGTGTTTAAAGACAGAACGATACAAGTGACGTTAACGGCACTTTTGCTGTTTCGATAATTTTTTTTTCGATATTTTGCATTTTTTCACTACAACGACCTCAAGTATTGGACCCTATAACTTAAGAAAGTCAGAAAATATTGATCATGTGACAAATAACGGTAGAATTTATATAGATTATACGATATAGAGTTGGAGAAATTACAAGTCGTTATCTACATTCGTTAGAAAATATAATTAATGAGCATATCTCTCAAACTTTGTATACGATGTGTCCATCTTGCAACTGAAATGAGTTCAAATCATCGATTATTGAGGATATGACGGGTCGTGGCAGCTCATACTAGTGTTTAAAGATAGAACGACACAAGCGACATTTAACGACACTTGTGTTGTTCTGATGAATGGGTCATGACTTCATATACTCATGTTTATAGATAGAACGATACAATTGTTGTTTTCTTTACAGTAAAGGCTGGGACTGGGCAAAACTCTCTAAACGAACCCAACAATTTTTCTCAAGTTAAATATCCAAACGGGTATCTGAATCGAGAACCGACGACTATGGTTCAGTTCTCGGTTCAAGACCAAGAACCAAAGAATCGAATAAGAATCTAATCTTCCTAATTTTTTTATATTGAATAAATCAAATTATTTTAATTTTTCTAAACAAATTAACAAATTAGGTGCTTGATTGATACTTCATCTCCCAAACCCTAGCCTAGCTAGCTTAACCCAACCCAACCCAACCAATTTCTAAATCCAATTATTTGTTTCATTTCTAATTTTTAAAATTTTTAGCCTAAGTGCCCTTTTTTTTTTCCTAAAAGCTATGATTGAATATGTTATTAGTTGTATTTATGTAGTTTTGTTGTCAATGTTAAAAAATGTAATTATGGTGCGGAACCGAACAGAATCGAACCGGACTGAACCGAATCTGAACGGTTCCATAATTATATTTGGACAAGACGGTTCCACTTACTCAATACTCGAAATTTTTTGTTCGGTTCGTTTCTCTAGCTCTAGAAAAGGCATTTGTGCCGTTCTCATAAACAAATTATAATTCGATAACGGCACGTTTCATTTTTTTAGAACTTTTCACTTAGTAACGGTACAAGTGTCGTTCTCAATGACATTTTCATCCTCTAAACGATACTTGTGCCGTTCTCTTAGAACTTTTCATCTCAGTAACGACACAAGAGTCGTTCTCAATGGCCTTTCATCCTCAGGCACTAGATCTCTAAAGTACGCAAGAAAAGTAGATCATGTGAACTTTTCATCTCAGTAACGACACAAGTGTCGTTCTCAATGGCCTTTCATTCTCAGGCACTAGATCTCTAAAGTACGTAAGAAAAGTAGATCATGTGACAAAAAAAGATTGAAATGACATAGATTATTTGATATAAAGCTGATGAAAACACGAGTAATTCTATTATTTTCAACAAAATAGGAGTAACGAGCATATCTCTCAATTTTTTTAAATGTCATATCCACCTTACAACTTAAAATGAGTTCAACTTATTATTTCTTGAGACACAGAAGCTATTCTTCAAAGTCAAACCTATATATTGTGCACTGAAATTATTATAAAGATAACACACACTTGTGCAATGCTCCGCATACTCAAAAAAAAGCTTTAATGGCATTCATCAAACTCAAATATGAAAATCCAACCACATCTTATTCACTTAGTAATGTAGTCAAAGCATTACCCAAACTACCTTTCTACGTCCTAAAGTAGAAGTCCAGAGGTCCACAATCTCTACACACGTGCAAATGTTTCAAACCAATTCCTATTGAAATAAGAAGGCAACACAGTCCTATAACATTTCTGTGCCATAATCATTTTTTCCATTATTTGGTGTTTCGCGCGGGTTAGTCGCTAACAATTAAAAAGGATCAGACGATTGTGTAAGGGACAAACCTCTTGAGACAAAGTCCCAAAAAGGGGTGTTCTTTTATTAGCGATGACTTTACAATTGGAAATGAAAAACAACGTGCCTCCAAGGGGCGCAAGCACACGAGTTACTGAAAGAAAAGTGTTTAAGTCTAAAAACTAAGGAAATGAAAATTACATGTTCTCTGTTCGAGAGTTTTGGATTCGGTCCTTTGCTTCTATGTCTTTTCTCCCTTTTATACTTCATGGACGATCTCTTTGTGATCAACCGCTCTAAAAACTGCTTGATCGTCCTATAACTGCCCACTTTCTTCGTAATGGCCAACTTGTCATGAAAACTGCCTTTTTTAACTGCTGCCATTACCCTTCATCGTTTCCTTGAATCGTGGAACGTGATAGGGTTGCTTCAATAACTGTTTTGATAACTGCACTTCCTGATAACCACGACGCTTTATGTTTGTTAAGACCTTGGACGACTTGAAGGTTTGGGCGAGAATAGAATAACAGTTTTGGGCTACTGTATGACACTCCATTCGCTCAGATTCTGGGCGACTTGCAAATTTGGGCGATGGCGTTACCGCGTTCTTGGGCCTCCTTATTTAGGCCTTCATCTTGATTTGTTCGATTGGGCTTCGTTTTTTGGGCTATCTGATTTGGGGATCCTCCAATTGGGCTTCACTCCTTGGGCTGTTCGATTTGGGCTGAATTTTTATGTGTCAACAATTACCCCCCAATATGGCAGAATTAATAATAATTATTAAATTTTGCCATATTCACTTTG
This sequence comes from Olea europaea var. sylvestris, assembly GCF_002742605.1. Lineage (NCBI taxonomy): Eukaryota > Viridiplantae > Streptophyta > Magnoliopsida > Lamiales > Oleaceae > Olea > Olea europaea. The sequence goes on from NW_019229260.1 coordinate 85,481, forward strand.
TGTTTCCAGCAACATTCGAAATTCTCAAGAATTTCAATCATTGTTTTCTTCTATAACTTGAAAAGGTGCGTCGTTTTGCAAACCCTTATAAACCCCAAACACGCCATTTCACTGCCATCAAACCACGCCTCATATTTTTTGCGTCTCTTTCACGATTCACTGTTCATCTTTTGCTTCCCTGCTACGTAACCCTGAAAAGCTTCGTTCCTTCTCAAATGACTGCTTCACAATCTCAAGCTAGCGATTCCTTTAGTTTTGATGACTTTCAGAGACTTCTGAGTCATCCATACATAACCCCAAGTTTTCTCGCGCCCGCTGATGTCGAACGTAATGAGTTCTACTTGGGTCTTTTCTTCAACAATGCAGAGGCAGTTGAACAGGCGGCAGTGGGTCAGCTGTTTCCTTGCACTCATGGCCCTCCTTTTCTAAACTCTCTGCCGCTGTGGCCACTTCGCGAAAGAGGTATTTGCACTTGGCCTAAATCTGATGTAGCTTTTCATAGGTGGCATGCTCGCCTTGTGGGTCATGGTCCTACTAAGGCACTTTTTGATAGCGCTAGGATTTCTGATTTGTTAGAAATCTCTATTCGCCCCCCTACTTTTGATTCAGCACTCTTTTCGATTACTTTGAATTTTTGGTCCCCTGAGTATAACACCTTTATTTTCCCTCTTGGCCCCATGTCTATTACCTTAAGGGATGTTGGGATCCTGGTGAATCTACCACCTTTGGACGATACCATTTTTCCTGGTATCTTAGTTTTTGATGGAGCCCCAAAGTTTGGTAGAAACTACACCGATTCTTATTCAAGCCTACAGACCCTCCACAATCATTTGAGCGCTGAGCCTTCTTATACTGAGCGAGTGGCCTTCCTTTTAGTTTGGCTTTGTAAATATGTTTTGTGCGTGCCAAGCATAAAGCCCTCTCTGAGTTATTTACCTATAGCGCACGAATTGGCGCGTGGCAGGCCTTTGAATTTATGTTCTTTATTTTTGATTGCCCTTTATAGAGGCATGGCCTCTCTTCAAGCTCAATTGAAGAATGGTGCATCTCCTACTGGCAGTGGACCTCTTTGGTTCACTCAACTGTGGTTGAGATCCTATTTTCCATTGCTTGGTGCTCCATCCATTTCTCGATCCTCTGCTAGCTGTTATGGGCTAGCTATGGAGCCCTTAGCTCCTGTAAATATGTCCATAAGGGACATTTTTTCATTCTTTTATTCCTTGGATTCAATCCCTTCCTTTTTTCCTTTTCCTCCTTTTTTGACTCCAAACTATGTACATCCCCCTTCCACTATAGATAACTCGAGCACCTCCCTGCTCATTTGGATCCAGTTTTTAACCGGGAGGGAGCTATTTCATGATATTCTAACTGGAACCAATGCCAAAGCGGGGGTAGAGATTTATGCTCCCCAATTTTTGGCTCGTCAGCTTGGTTTTGGCCAAACTTGGCCTGTTCCTCCTTGCTATTCAAGGAACTTAGTTGACCATTTTCATACCATTACTAAGGCGAAGGCAGAGGCTATAGATGCTCGTAATCTTCTTTTAACCAGCCATTTTTCATTGGCCCCCTTCAATTTTAGCCACGCCATTCACCCTCTTTTTGAACAACTCTGGCCGTCGGTGAAGCGCAGATTATTTGCGACTGATGCCAATCGTGCCTTTCATTCATTAGACCAACCGAGCATTTCTTCTCCTTCTCCTGTTTTGGTCACTTATTTGTCCGTTTGGAGTCCTTCTCCTTCTCGTCGCACTAAGCAGTCTGCTCGTCCATCTTCTTTTCTCCCTGCCAAGCCTACTACAGCCAAGAGTGCTCCAAGCCGCAAACGGCCAGCCTCAACATCTCCCATTCTGGAGGATGATGTTGATGATGATGATGATGCTCCTCTTATCGTCAGGAGGAAGGTAATTAAATTGGTTTACTTACAAGCATACTTTTCCACACTTGAAACTTTTCTGTGTGCTGATGATCTTTTGGATTTCTCAGAAAAGCTCAGCCTCTCCTTTAAAGGCTTTGGCATCGACAGCTCCTGCTCCATCATCCTCTGCTCAGGCTACTTCATCCAAACCGGTTAACGAGGGGGCTACGCTTAAAGAGACATCTTCAGTCCCAGAGTCCTCATCACAACCCATGGATGAGCCACCTTCTTCCCAGGGCGTCAACCCCCCAAACATCGAAGCAGAAGGTAATTCAGTTTTTTGATGTCTTACCTTTGCTCGTGCTATTGGTTTCTGATTTGTTGCTCTTGAGTTTTGCAGATACTCCTATGAGCCCGTCCGTTGTGGTAACATCTTCTCGCTCAGACAAGGGGAAGTCCTCACGAATGGAGGAGTCGTTGGTGGCAGACTTGGTTGAGGGCATGCCATCTTCTACGATTGTTGATGAGGTAGTCTTTGCTTCACTTCTATTTCTATTTTGTTCGTTATAGTGAGCATCTTTAATATTGGCAATTTTCCTTGTAGGATGCTAACAGGATTGTGCGTTCTATCCAAGACTTGTTCACTTCCTGGGGGCAAGTCCAGACGTCTCGCCCTGCTCCATCTGATCGTCCTGCTGCTTCTTCAGAGGAAGATTTGAAGTTCCTGAAGGAGTCGATATTTGAGTACGTATCCTTCATGGATATGGATATTGGAAGGGCTAGTGCTGCCAGACACAAGGATGAACTTGAGCACTTGAGTGCGAAGTTGGAACAAGCACTGACGCTTTCGTCACTCAATCTTTCTACCGATTTTAAAGCGACGTTGAAGGTTATCCACTCCGAGGTCCTTTCTATGCTAGCCAAGAATGCTGAACTAAAGGCCAAGCATACTCAATATCTTCGAGCCGTAGCTGAGAAAGAGTCTTTGTGTATGGAGATTAACAAGGCTGAGGACGAGTTGAAAGAAATCTCTTCCGAAGTCATGGTTGAAGACTCTTTGATGGTTAACTTGGCTGCTCAGAAGAGGGAACTTCAAGCCAAAATGGACGACTGCAGGGCGAGAATGGCTGTTAAAAAGCACAACGCCTCCCAGGGAATTGAGCGAACTAAGTCCTTGGTCGAGCAGTACAAGAAGTTGGAAGTTGATGATGATGTCGCGGCTGAATTGAACATCACTTCCTCTCGGCAGAACGAGGATTGGGAAAAACTTTGGGAATGAATTCGTTCAGTATGGGGTAGACTGTAATTAAGACATATGATGTTTTTTTTCTTTTGTAATTCGATTTTTTCCCTTTATAACTTTGTTCATCATTAATGAATATTAACTTCTTGTGCATTTATTTGACATTTGTTTTTTAGTCGTCAATTCTTTAAGCATTTAACTGCTTTGCGCTAAGAATCTTGTCCATTTTCTTTTGATATTTCCACCACTTTTCCCAAGATTTTGGGCTATTTAATTCCGTTTATTAGACAGAAACGTGGCTGTTCATATTCTGTCTCTTCATCTTCACCCCCCATAAATGCTTCGCATTTTTCATCTTCTATCTTCATCTCTTCATTTTCTTCTTCGAAACTAATTTGCTGCCATTACTTGGCATTCTGACGATCAATCTGATCCAAAATGGACTGTTTAGTCCGCCCATTTTACTATTTGCCTTGATGTCACCTTTGGTATGGGAGGTATAGGAAATATTTTCTGGCCAGCAGCGGAGTTTTTACCTTCAAAATTCTTCCCATCGTCTCTTCGTTCTTCACAAGGAGTCGATAATGGAAGGCAATTTTTGGGCTGCTTGTGGGCCACTCTGCTTGCTGAGAGTGCTTCTCAGCTTGCCTGCTGAGAGTGCTTCTCAGCCTCTTTGCTCGCCATTGCAGCGATGCATTTAGGAAGGTGGTGAGGCCAGTACACCCTCTTACTCGGCGATCCCACCATTGCAGCGATGCATTTAGGAAGGCAGTGTGAAGCTTACTCAACGATCAACCGGGAGATCATCTTACTTTAGCTGTATTTTGTAGCACATCCATTATTTGTATTTTTTGTATTCTTGTAATGAACGTTTGATAATAAGGACTTCTTTTGAATGTATTTCGCTCTGACCTTGTTACTTTTAATCGTTCAAAATGTTTGATTATATTTTTATCTGTTCACATTCCCATAAAGAAGGAACATATTTTTTCAAATATTTGCCGTTAATGAATCTCACGTGCTTGGTGCCGTCTAAATCTTCCAAGTGATACGCTCCATTGGGCAACACACTGTTTATTTTGTATGGTCCTTCCCAATTGGGCGACCACTTCCCGTATTTTGGATCCTTGCTATCCAAAGGGAGTATCGTCTTCCAAACTAGTTTGAACTAGTGATTCAGCATGCTCATCATCATTAATTCGTCTAAACTCAATAAATTTTGAACTAGTGATTCAGCATGCTCATCATCATTCAACTTATGTTGCAAGCACACTCTAATCGATTGCACGTTGATTTCCATAGGCAAAACGGCCTCCTGTCCATAAACAAGTTGGAAAGGAGTAACCTTGGTACTTGACCGAGGTGATATCCTATAAGCCCATAAAACCTTGTTCAGACATTCGTGCCAATTTTTGGCGTTTTCATCTATCATCTTTCTGATGATATTTTTTAGAATCTTATTAGAAGATTCTGCTTGTCCGTTGGATTGAGCGTAGTATGGTGTGGAGTTTACTAATTTAACCCCAAACTCGTTCAAAAATTTGTTCACTTGATCCCCATTCAAAGATGTTCCGTGATCTACCATTAACGTTTGTGGAATTCCAAAACTATAAATAATGTGATCACGGATAAACTCTATAACATTCTTCTGGGTGATCTCTTTCAAAGGTACCGCCTCTACCCATTTGGTGAAATAGTCGGTTGCAACTATAACAAAAGTATGTTGCTTGGACGATGGGGGATAAATCTTCCCTATCAGATCTATCGCCCAACCTTTGAACGGCCAAGGTTTAATAATAGGTGTCATCTCTCGTGCTGGTGCCCTTTGTATTGGACCATGCTTTTCGCATGCTAGACAATTCTTTGCATACTGAACGCATAGTTCTCCCATCTTTGGCCAAAAATATCCACTCCTAATAATTAACCATCTCATCCTTTGGCCAGCTTGATGAGCTCCACATATCTCTTCGTGCACTTCAGCCATGATCGTCTTAGCTTCTTGCAAACTTACATACTTTAGTAATACACCATCAGAGCGTTTCTTAAACAACTCTTCATCTATTAGTGTGTAATTCAACAAACATAGCTTCGTTTTCCTACTAATCCCTCCATTAGGTTCTTTAAGGAACCCTTTAATCTCTGTTCTCCAATCCACTGCATCTCCATCTTGTATACAGTGAAATTCAATTTTTCTCGCCCTTTTTTGAGTCACGGGCAATATGATTCCATACTCACAAGTAGACTTCCAATTCAAGACCTTTGAGTACCCTGAGGCCATTTGGGCTAGTTTATTTGCCACGCCGTTATATATCCTATTAACGCATTGAAGTTCTACTTGATCGAATTCCTCTAGTAATTCTTGGGCGATTTCATATTGACTTATAATGGAATCACTTTGACATTTAAAATCACCGATCAATTGATGTATCACCAATTGAGAATCGCTCCTAACGATCACATTTCTTACTCCCATATCTATCATTAGTTCTAGGCCTACAATTAAGGCTTCATATTCAGCCTGATTGTTGGTGCACATTCTGTCTAAGGTGAATGCAAACTTGTAGCAAATCCCTAAAGGATTAATCAATGCTACTCCTACTCCTGCACCTTTAGAGGTTTTTGACCCATCGAAATACAACACCCAAGGTTTTAACTCGAACGAATTGATTTCTAGTTCGATTTCTTTAGGCATGTCAAGGCATGGATGATCGGCTAGAAAGTTAGCCACAGCCTGATTTTTGACTGCCTTTTGAGGTATATATATTGTATTTCAAATTCTGATAAAGCTAGTGTCCAAAGGCCTACTCTTTGGTGTAAAATAGGGGGCGAGAACATATACTTAACTAAATTTACTTTAGAAATTAAATAAACGGTTACGGGCCGTAAATAAGCCCTTAGTTTTGTACATGTGAAATACAATGCAAGACATAATTTTTCAATAGCAGAGTAATTACATTCACATTTCGTTAACCGTCTACTTAAGTAGTAAATTTTCCTTTCACCAAATTGGTCTTCCTGTACGACCATTCCAATTATTGATTCTTTTTCAGCCGATACATATACTTTCATTGGCAGTCCTTGGATTGGTGACACCAACACTGGTGGACTTGATAGATATATCTTCAGGCTTTCAAAAGCCTTTTAATGTTCTTCTTTTCAGACGAATTCGTCCTGATTTTTCAGCTTTAATAATGGCGAAAAGATTTTAGTTCGCCCTGCACAGTTAGAAATAAAGCGTCTTAAAAAATTTACTTGGCCTAGAAACCTTTGCAACTCCTTTTTGTTGCTAGGTGGTTTGGCTTCTAAGATAGCCTTCGCTTTATTTTTATCAAGTTCAATCCCTCTCTTGTGTACTAAGAAACCAAGAAAGTTTCCTGCATTAACACCAAATGCACACTTCAAGGGATTCAACTTTAGCTTATATTGCTTCATTCGTTCAAACGAACATCTTAACTATTCAAAATGGTCCTCTTCTTTAATGGACTTGACTACTATGTCGTCTACATACACCTCAACAAACTTGCCTATCATATCATGAAAAATTAAATTCATTGCCCTTTGATAAGTTACCCCTGCATTTTTTAGGCCGAAAGGCAGAACCACCCATTCAAAATATCCTAGAGACCCAGGGCATCTAAAGGCAGTTTTGTGTATGTCTTCTTCAACTATATAAATTTGATTGTATCCTGAATACCTATCCATGAAAGAATACATGACATGTCCGGTAGTTGAATCTACTAAAGAATCCACCGTGGACATTGGATACTCATCTTTGGGTGTGGCTATGTTTAAATTCCTAAAGTCTATACACACCCTTAGTTTACCATTCTTTTTTAGTACTGGCACGACATTGGACAACCATTCGACATATCTGGCTGTTCTAATGAAACCTGCTTTCAATAATCGCTCTATCTCTTTCTTGATTTCAGGGAGTACATTGGGAGCAAAACGTCTAGGAGGCTGCCTATGAGGTTTAAAGTTAGGCTTAGTTGATAACCTATGTTCCACCAAGTCTCTATCTAAACCAGGCATTTGTTCATATTCCCAAGCAAAACAATCTTTGTACTATTTTAACAAAGCGATTAATTTGTTACTAACCTCTTGGTCGAGCATTTGGCTGATAAACGTTGGGCGATCTTCTCCTTCATTGCCAATATTTACTTTGATCAGAGGGTCTTGTGCTTGAGCGTGTCCAGGTTTGGCAATCCGCATTACTTCGTCGTCCAGTTTCCTTGTAAGTACTTCATCTTCTAAACAGTCCACATTGTTGACTTCTCGGCCAATGCTTTGCTCTAACTCGAATACTGCCAACTTATCCTTCAGCGCTTTTAGAGCTGTCTCTTCTTTCGCCTTGTCCTTGCATTCCTTATTGAAAGCCATCAGTTTGGCTTTAAAGGCCTAAATGTCGGCCATTTGCTTTTGTAACTTAAAGTCCATTCAAAACTCATTAATTATTCTTTGCCAATTACTGGCTCTTCCAGGGCCACTATATTTGGCCTCATCTGTTTGAACATCTCAGTGAGTGCGTCCACTGAGAATGGTTCTCCGCTTTGCGCGACAACCTGAGTTTCTTCCCCGTCTTGTACTACTCTGACAGGTCCATAGTTTCCTTCGTACATGAACTTTTCCACCGAGTTTGCTTCTGCGACAAAAGGCCTATGATCGGCCTGTACCACCTCTGCTTCGCCTTTGTCATTCTAAAAGATCAGGCATTGGTGGAGCGACGAGGGTATACAACGACTTCCGTGTATCCAATCTCTTCCTAGGAGCACGTTGTAAGTAGTAGGACCATCTATTACAAAGAAGACAGTGGTCCTAGTAGTCGTCCCTATAGTTATGTCCAATGGCATAACTCCCTTAGCTGAAGTTGCTCCTCCATTGAAGCTAGTGAGGATGACTTCTGTAGGAATCATGTCACCCTCTGTCTTTGCGAACTTCTTCATCATCCTAGATGGAATGGTGTTTATAGCTGCTCCATTGTCGACAAGCACTTTTGCCACTGGGACGCCGTTAACTAGAGCTTTAACATATAATGGCCTCAAGTGTTTTGTCAATTTCATGGCTGGCCGTTTAAAAATAACCTTTTCGGCAGCCTCTATTTCTACTTCCTGCTTGTTTTCTGTTGAATTATCCCCCTGTGACAAGTCGACGTGCAGTATATTACGCTGATCCTCTGTCTCCTGAACTTCCTTCTTGCTTTTTTCTAATGCTTCCTCATCAGTTATCCAACCTGTGGAAGGGGGTATTATTCTTGGAGGTGACCCATACTTTTCAGAGCGAGGCACTCTCTTCTTCCTTTTGGGTGTCCCGTATAGTACGTAGAAATCGAAAGGACGCCCAGATGGTTCCCCCAACAAGTCTACTTCGCGAACTCCCTCTTGATGTAGTTGCTTAAACAGAGTATTGCGCGATACTCCTCTCTTTTTTCTTTCTGCTTCTAAGTCAATTTCTTCTTCAATGTCGGTCATCCCATCGTCCTCCTTATCGTTGTAGGCCTCTCTAGAGGTCTGGCCTTCTTCACATACCAACACGCAAGCTTCTCCTTCGTTGTCCTCCCTCTCTTCTTCTTTTTCTTTATTCTTGAATTCATTGGCCAGTAGGTAATTATTGGCCACTACAGGAGGCAACGTGCCGAATTAGATAGCAAGGGGCTGATCTGGATCTTCTTCATCCCTTCTGTCTCGCTCAAACCTCGATCTCCCAGAAGAAGTTTCTGGCAGTTCCTTCATCGATTCATCTGTACCGGTCTCTTCACTATTTTTGAGGACATTTTGATTTTCTACCTTTAGTAGTTTAGGCGCTTTAGGATGTGGCATTCCCTGTTGCTGCCTCATCATCCGTCCGTAGTTTCGTTGGAAACGCCTTTGTTGGGTCCTAGTCATCTCATTGAAGGGTATTGCCCTTCCTGCATTGTATTGGAATGAATGCCATACATTTGGCCGGCGAGGCTGCGGCCTGAATGTTCTTCCAGTATCTGCTGGCCTGAACTGCCTTTCAAAAGGCGGTCCTCTATAGAATGATGTACCTCGCCCTCTACCAGGCTGAATGTTTGGGAAGAAGGTAGGGCGATGAGGATGCTGCCATGTCCCTGGTTTCTCCGTGTTTCCATTCACTTCTCTTTTACACCTTGCACACAGGACGTCTTCGTCCTTTTTTGGTTCTTTCCCCTTGATTCGTTCAAAGACACTGGGATGTGGTCTAGGATCCTCTTCTCCATCATCTACGACCAACTTGAATTTTGGTAACTTGTTCTTGAATCCAGATGTTACCATGTTTACTCCAAGTGGCTGTGGGAAAGGATTCTCGTCCACTGCCATCTTTTTCTTATCATCGAACGTAATTCGTCCTGATTCAATGGTATCCTGCAATACATGACGGAAAACCAAGCAATTGTTAGTCAAATGTGACCATACATTATGCCACTTACAATATTTTTTACCCTTAATTTGTTCAGGGTTTGGCAATTTGTGCTTATCGCTCAACTTTATCTGCTTATCCCTATATAATTTATCGAATATAAGGTCAGCTTTGGTCACGTCGAACGAGAACGGTCTAGCCTTTATGTTTCCATTCTTTATGGGCTCATCTTTGCCCGATGATCTAGGCTTGGCCATTATGGGACAAGTATATGTATCCCCTTTGACCAATTCGGCCAAACACATTTCGGCCTGATCGTATGACTCGTCGTAGATGGTATGAACGTCGAAATTTGGGTCTTTGTAATAAGTCCCTTTACTAGAAATTTTTTATTTGTTCTTTCTCTCTTATCAGTCGCTCATACCTAATCACATTCGCACTCAACTAGAAAAGGTCAGGAAATTCCTTGTCCTGGAACTTCTTTTTTAAATCAAAGCTCAAGCAGCCCTGAGCGATCTTAACGAATTCTTTTTCGGGCAAAGGTACAAAACACTTGCTTCTTGCTGTCTTGAACCTTTGGAGAAAACTTTCTGCCCATTCATTTGGCATTTGACGTAGATTCGCCAAATCAGCCAAAGTGACTTCAGACTCAGTTTTATAAAACTGAGCGTGAAACAACTGTTCCAATTGTTGCCATGTTTGAACAGAGTTCGCTGGCAAGTTGATGAACCAGGAGAAAGCTACTCCTGTTAACGAACTAGGGAAAAGCCTCATTTTATGGTAATTAGTTACATCACCACTTTACAATGTGAATCGCCCTATGTGTTCTAGAGTAGACACCTCTCCTAAACCAAAAAACAGTGAGAATTCTGGCACTTTGTACCCTTTAGGCCACGGATATGCTTGGTCTACCCAATCAGGATATGACTTTGTGTACGTCGGCCTAATGACGGGACGTACTCCAAAAGCCATCTGATCCTGTACGATTTCCATAATCTGGTTCCTCAACATGACGTTGGGGTCATATGGAATTCCTACAGGTTGGTTAACTGGTTGATTTGCATGAGGCCTGATATTTGGTCCTTGATTGGCAACAAAATTACCATGATTAGGGCCATTACCATTAGCCTGAACATCTATTCCCTCATTACCACGTGGAATATTCTGTTCATTGTTTAGGACATTATCTCTCACGTTTGGATTACCCCCCAAGTTAGGCATGCCACTACCATTGTTTTAATTTGGCACTGTAGTACCCCCTTGGTTTGAAGTAGAGGGACCAGAAAGCGGTTCTACCCCTTGATTCGGTTTTAGGACGAGGGATTATGTCCCACGATCGTCCTAGTTTGAAAGTGATTTGTAAGAGGTATTGTCGGTTGACATATTTGGCCTACTAACTTATTCATTGTTTCGTTCAATGTCTTTAGTTGTTTGGCCATGTTGTCATAGTGTACATTCCCATTTTGTGTAAATATTTCCATATTATGAATATTTCGAAGATTTACCTGTTCAACGACGTCTTGCGTGAGTTCTCCAAGTAATGCACGCATGGTTCTAGGACTCAACTCCGTCATTGGTTCGTAACGACTGTTACTGCTCTGATTCTGTCCATCTGTTCGTGGAGAGGCATGCTGCTCCTCATATCGCTCGATCACAGACTGGATTCCTCCCTGACTTGCTGTTTCCTTATCGGATCTCTAAGGCATATTGTCTCACCTTTTGTACTTTCAACACCTAACACCACGGTCCCACTGAGCGTGCCAAATTGTTTCGCGCGGGTTAGTCGCTAACAATTAAAAAGGATCAGACGATTGTGTAAGGGACAAACCTCTTGAGACAAAGTCCCAAAAATGGGTGTTCTTTTATTGGCGATGACTTTACAATTGGAAATGAAAAACAACGTGCCTCCAAAGGGCACAAGCACACGAGTTATTGAAAGAAAAGTGTTTAAATCTAAAAATTAAGGAAATGAAGATTACATGTTCTCTGTTCGAGAGTTTTGGATTCGGTCATTTGCTTCTATGTCTTTTCTCCCTTTTATACTTTATGGATGATCTCTTTGTGATCAACCGCTCTAAAAACTGCTTGATCATCCTATAACTGCCCACTTTCTTCGTAATGGCTAACTTGTCATGAAAAATGCCTTTTTTAACTGCTGCCATTACCCTTCATCGTTCAACCGCTTTCGATTGAATTCCTTGAATCGTGGAACGTGATAGGGCTGCTTCAATAACTGCTTTGATAACTGCACTTTCTGATAACCACAACGCTTTATGTTTGTTAAGACCTTGGGCGACTTGAAGGTTTGGGCGAGAATAGAGTAACAGTTCTGGGCGACTGTATGACACTCCATTCGCTCAGATTCTGGGCGACTTGCAAACTTGGGCGATGGCGTTACCGCGTTCTTGGGCCTCCTTATTTAGGCCTTTATCTTGATTTGTTCGATTGGGCTTCGTTCTTTGGGCTATCTGATTTGGGGATCCTCCAATTGGGCTTCACTCCTTGGGTTGTTCGATTTGGGCTGAATTTTTATGTGTCAACATTTGACTTATCGAAACCTCTCTCCGACATTTTGAATTTCTATTGTGAAATAATCCGTATATTCGAGTGGATGCACACGAAAAAAAATTATTACTGGAATTATATCAAAACATATAGCAATCAACATGTATACCCGTAAGAAACCGAAAGTTGAACATGTAAAAAATTGGACCAAAAGTATGATTTCGTTACACAAAACAAAGTTAATAACCATATTCAAGCGCTTCATTTACAAAATCTCTTATTGCAAGAACAGACATCCTTGATAAAAGCATAAGGAAACTGTGCACATAATAGAAATCAACTAATAACCAATTTCAAAATTTATATTTTTTATGCAAAAATCAAAATACAAATGCTAAAGATTTCATTTACTTTTGCAAAACGATCTGTAATATGGTGTAGTGAGAGACCATTACCAAAAGTAATCGCTCCAATCGTGGGTTCTGCCATGCACAATTAATGTCGTTCGTGGGTTTGCACCGAAAGGAAGGAGGCAAGTGTTCGTTTCTTGTTAGAATCCTTACTTTAGGCAAACAGGTCCTTAATGAGTGATTGGGTATGGAAAGACTATTTTGCCCTTGTAAAATTATTTGTTTTGACCCTTTTTAGTGGATTTAACAGCAAAAGTAATGGGGTTAGATGGGAGGTGGGTCTTCTGCATTTCAAAACTCATATATAGGAGGGATTTTGCCGATGTGAAATAATAAGCAGATATTCTGCAATAAGGGCACAGGTCAAAAAGTTGGGTTAATATATATGTACTTACAAACTTTGACAAAATGAGTTACACGCACTCACAAAAAATGCGAACTCCACATGAATTCAAAAATGCTGGCTGTGTGATCCCCATCCTTATTGTGAGTGTAAGTAAAACTTTTTGTACAAAAGTATGAGTACATGTAGCATGATCCCAAAAAATTTTGAGCCAATAGGCTCCCAAATAATATAACTAGAGGCATTGGGCTGGGCTAATAGGCGACAACATTGCAAGACATTTTGAGTTGCCGTTGGTAGAAATTACGCAACACACCTATTTAAAAAATAAAATATTCAAATTTTACTGGTCACTAAATCTATTTCTACAAATATTACAATTAATTATTTCCAAATAGGGTTTTGCCACTTTGACAAAAAATTTTAACATGTGCTTTGACATAATTTGATGTGACAATCATGCTATATAGACATAATGGCTAATATATTACTTGATATAATGTCACGTGGCTACCTATCATTGAATTGTTTAAAATACAGTCAATTTTTTCAATTAATCACATTTTGCCAACACTTATTATGTCAACCATTATGTCATATATTTTTTGGTAAAGTAGCATTATTCCCATCAACTGTTCCATCTGACATCACGCACGTACTTTTGTTAATATTCTAGCCAAGACTATAGTATTTTTATGATAATATATGTGGAGTTCAAGATCAACCAGAAGATTCATGATGTGCAAGAAAACTTCGTGTCAAATATCACGAGACATACTTGGTTTCTGAACTATATACAATTATGGAACGAAAAGAGCATCATTCAATAGGAAACCGATTACCCGAATAGGATCTAGTTTCCAAGAGGGTGAGAAAGAAGTGCAAGTCGATGAATAACTAGACGATATTAAAAAACAACTTCAATTTGTTGAATTCTGATAATTATTTCTATTAAGTATGTATATTATCTAAATATATATCCTCATATATGTGTTGTATGGAACAAAATCGTTTTTCTTTCATAGATCACATTTTCAAAATGGATGTTACTTGCATTTTTCTTGAACTATCCATTGGATCATTATTCTCATCTTCACATTCAGTTGTTTCTATTCGTTTTTTGATTCATTTACGTTGTTATCCTACTGGATTCCTTCAAGAAGTTCTCAAATGAAATGGATATTTTGATATATATTATGGCAATATAAGCAGGTTCTTATTAAATGAATATAATATGTTTGATATTTCATATTATACTTCTAGCCAACAAATGATATGAATGCTCTTTTCTTGTCGTTAATCAATATTTCGTTAGAAAAATTTTGTCACCCTTTCAAAATGAATTAAACAACCAAACCAAAATAAAACAATTTTTTTAAAAAAAAATTCAGAAAGCCAATCAACCCACTACAATACAGATAATCGGCGATTACTTGCCATTTGCAATACATCACAGATTGAAAAATTACATAGATTTGTGAAAATAGTAGAGAATTAGGCAATCAATATTTCTGAAAATCGTTTCGATCATCCACACATGAAAACTTGCAACTGATCTTGCTTTCACTGTGTTGTAGAATTGGTTGTATAGAATCTTCAATTTGTAGGATAATTAATGCTAGCAAATTATGTGCCCACATTCAATTTTCAGTTACAAAATGTCTAATTGAGAGATTTGTGGAAGCAGTGTTTCTGGTGATATTTTATGTAATAAATAGTATATATGAGATATAAATATTCTTGTTAACTTTTTCTTGTATACTTTAAGCTAGTTAATGACTTACAATTGTTAGTTTGTTGTTAAAAATTTTATTTTATTTTTTAAATCAATATATTCAGTAGAATCTTATGATATCCACCGATCTGATCTGCAAGGTCAAAGTAAATGTTGATGGTTCATTTTAGAGATGTAAAGTTAGATTAATAACAAAGGAATTACATTCAACACCTGAATTGACAATTATGAAACTTTTCGGTTCAGTAATGAAAGCTTCAACCATCCGAGTTATACTCTCAATTGCAGTTTAAAAAACAAATAACATTCGAAAGCGAAGGAACTCGACGTGAACAATGTTTTTCTTGAAATTCTGTTCTACAAGAAGAGGTGTACGTGAGTTAACCCAAGGATATGGGAGCGAATCCAAATTAGGGATGTCAAAAAAATCTGTTCAATTCGATATCCGTGGGCTCCATCCTGGTGAGGATTACCCGCCTAATTAGGTAAATAGGATGAGGGACATTGCCCCGAAGCAAGTATGAAAAACATGGTCCTGCCCCGCTAAAGTTAATTTCAAATTTAAGTTTTTTATTAAACAAAAAAATTATCATCATTTTTAAAGAGAACATGCGTTGTTCTTAACAAATTGAAAAAAAAAAATAATATTCACTAACTACAGACATAAAAAAATAGCATAAAATATAATAAATAAATGAGATGATAAACAGGTGTACGGGATCTGGCCTACTCCACTTTAATCGGGTATGGAGGTGGGGGTAAGGTGACAGAAATACAAGAAGGGGATGGGGACGAATATGGTTGCCCCGCCTCATGCCCTCTTCATTGCCATCCCCACTTCAAATGATTAGATTTTGAATAAAATCGAAATCGAATCAAGAATAATGATTTTCTTATAATGGAATTATTAGTTCCATAAGTAATTATAAAACAAAACCCAATGGTTCGGATTTGGTTTGGTTCGAAAACCAAAGTATATAAATTATTAATACAAATTATAGAACAAAGTTTTATAACCTAAAGTTAAATTACTCACATCCAAATTAAAAAATAGGTCTCATCCAATGCAAACGAAAAATTCATCTTTACACAAATATTGTCTAATAAAAATCATTCACCAAATCAACAATAAACATGATTAATTAAAAAAATAGTTGTATTAAAATCGATTCTCGATTCTTAGTTATGGGTTCTAAAACAAGAACTAATGAATTAGAACCGTTGAAAATTTAAGTAGAACCAAACTAAATCAAATTGCCCAGATCTATTTGTTGGAAAAATTGGCCGACTTTGGCACGAGTTTTGAGTGGGACCCGCTTGTTCAATTTGGAAGATGAAAGTTGATTTGTGTTCTCCTCCGTGAGTACATCGAAATCGTATACTTACTTGCCAAAGTTGATGCTCGGATGACTGAGAAATTGAGGCTCAAAGTGTGCCACTCAAAAAGGAGTTTATGTGAGAAAAATGAATTTGTCCCACATAAGAAAAAGATGAGAAACTCCAAAGGTCATTGCCATTAATGATAGCCTAGCCTATAAATAGTGGCTCATTTTCCTCATTTCAACATACAAAAAAGCAAAAGCTTTCAAGTTTAGAATATACTAGAAATTCATTTGCATAGAGTTCTCTCTTGGTGGTGGTGTAGTTCAGGCACTAGTTCAGTTTGCCGGAGTGGTTTCTGCGGTGCTCGGAAGCTACTGGTTTTACCGTTGTATCCTGGAAAACGGACGCTCGTTTTAAACCTCAAGCACGGACGGTGAGGGGGCGAATCTGTTTGAAGAAAACTGTGTGTAACATAGGCCTCGGGTTAAAATTTTATGTTTCAATTGTTTAATTCATGCAATTTTTCGTATTAAATTTACAGTTCATGCTTAATGAATTTATGATATATTGTTCGTATGCTTCATGAGTTTTAAATTCTATTGGAACAAAAGTTATTTGTTGGAAATAAAACTTTCAATGATCTGGTGAAAATTCGATATACGGTTATTTGAATTTTGTTGATTTGCATAGTTGTAAAATTGAAAGACTTTGTCAAAAAGACCTAAACTGTCTAAGAAGAGTTTGAGATTTAAACGGTCCGGTTGTAACCCCCTCCTCATCTGGGAGTCTTTTAATTGCGCATTATTCAAATTGACGAGACGAAAGACAATATTTCTCGATTTTATCCACATACATTGAATTTCCTACAAGCTTAAAACAGATTTTCAGAAAGGAAAATTTGGTTTCCTATATTGATTATCTCTGAACTGATTAGTTTCTTATATTTGTTATATTGTGGAAACTAATTTGTTGTTTGGTTCTTTCGGAAGACGAAATGGCAACCGGTTCCACCAACATAGATTCCAACATAGATGTGTCCCAAGCTGAAAGTACCCAATCTCAGGCTATGGGTTCTACTATGGGTGCAGGGCCTATTTTGGCTATGGGTGCAGCTATGGCTGCAGGGCCTAGCTCTTTATGGCACAAACTGTGGCTCCAATGCCAAGTCGTGTTGTGAGCCAACATGTGGCTAATGTTCCGGTTAATGTACCAGTTAACCATGGGGAAAAGCCGGAGAAATTGAACGGCTTGAATTTCAAGAGGTGACAGCAGAAAATGCTGTTCTATCTGACCACCTTGAATCTTGCGAGATTCTTGACTGAAAGTGCTCCAAAACTCCAAGAGGGCGAGGTGGATGTTCAAGCTATCAGTGCTGTTAATGCTTGGAAATACTTGGACTTTTTATGCCGGAATTACATCATGAACAGTTTGGCAGATTCGCTATACAACGTGTATAGCACCATGAAAACTGCTAAGGAGTTGTGGGAGTCTTTGGACCGAAAATATAAGACTGAGGATGCCGGGGCTAAGAAATTTATCATCGACCGATTCTTGGACTATAAGATGGTGGACTCCAAAACTATAATCAGTCAAGTGCAAGAATTCCAAGTGATTCTTCACAAAATTCATGCCGAAGGGATGATTCTGAGTGAAACTTTCCAAGTGGCTGCAATCATTGAAAAATTGCCTCCCACGTGGAAAGATTTCAAGAATTATCTGAAACACAAGCGAAAGGAAATGAACGTTGAAGAACTGATTGTTAGACTTCGAATTGAAGAAGACAACAAGAGTTTCGAAAAGAAGTGGTTCAATCCTGGTGCGGTTAAGGCCAATATTGTTGAACATGGTCAAGGTAGTAAGAACTACAAAATCAAAGCTGGGCCATTAGGTGGAAAAGGGATCAAGCTGGGACCAAAAGGAAGCATTCCTAAGAAAAAATTTCAAGGGAAGTGCTTCAACTGTGACAAAGTAGGCCACAAATCTTCCGAGTGCAGATTGCCAAAGAAGAAGAAAGAAGCAAATGTGGTTGACTACATGGCACATTATGTGTCGGAGATGAGTCTCGCAGCAGTAATTTCTGAAGTGAACATGGTGGGTTCTAACCCAAAAGAATGGTGGATTGACACCGGAGCTACGAGACACGTGTGCTCTGATAAAGAGTTATATACTGTTTTTGAAGCAGTTGAGAATGGAGAGAAGTTGTTCATGGAAAATTCAGCAACTTCTGAAATCAAGGGCCAAGGAAAAATGGTTCAAAAGATGATTTCAGGAAAAGAGCTGACTCTCAACAACGTGTTGTATGTGCCGGAAATCCGCAAGAACCTTGTGTCCGGGTCACTTTTGAATAAGCATGATTTTTGCATTGTGTTTGAGTCAGACAAGTTCATCTTGTCGACAAGTAGAATGTTTGTTGGAAAAGGTTATGTTTCCGATGGAATGTTTAAACTCAATGTAATGGTTGTTAAACAAAAAATGAATAATAAAGTGAATGTTTCTGTTTACTTGCTTGGGTCTTCCAATATGTAGCATGGTAGACTAGGACACGTTAACTATGATACTTTACGTAGGCTAGTTAACTTGAAATGCATACCAGCATTCCATGTTGATTCCAAACATAAGTGTGAGACTTGTGTTGAAACAAAATTGACTAGGTTGTCATTTAAGTCAATTGAATGAAATACGGAATCACTTGATTTAATTCACAGTGATATATGTGATTTAAAATTTGTACAAACAAGAGCTGGCAACAAGTATTTCATTACTTTTGTCGACGATAGCACAAAATACTGCTATGTGTATTTGCTAAAAAGCAAGGATGAAGCGATCGAGAAATTTGTTCTCTATAAGAATGAAGTTGAAAATCAACTTAACAAGAAAATTAAGGTGTTAAGAAGCGATCGAGGTGGTGAGTATGAAACATCGTTTGCTGAATTCTGTGCACAACACGGAATCATACATGAAATCACCGCACCGTATTCACCGCAACAAAATGGTGTTGCTGAAAGGAAAAATCGCACTTTAAAGGAGATGATGAATGCGATACTAGTAAATTCTGGATTACATCAGAACATGTGGGGGGATACTGTATTATCAGCAAATTACCTTTTGAATAAGGTGCCCCGAAAGAAAGTGAAGAAGACCCCTTATGAGTTATGGAAAGGAAGAACGCCTTCCTATAAATACTTACGAGTGTGAGGGTGTCTTGTTAAAGTGGCTGTCCCAACACCAAAGAAGGTGAAGATAGGCCCGAAAACTGTAGATTGCATATTCATTGGATATGCACATAACAGTAGTGCTTATCGGTTTCTCGTGTATGAATCTAAAATCCAAGATATACACAGAAACACGATAATGGAGTCGAGAAACGCTTCATACTTTGAACATGTGTTTCCATGCAGGTCCGAAGAAGAGGCAACTTCTTCTAAATGGACGTATGAGACTATGACTGAACATAGTTAGGACCAAGAACTAGAAGAGGAGGTTGAGGTTGAACCTAGACGTAGCAAAAGGGAAAGGACAGAAAAATCTTATGGTCCGAATTTTTTGACCTATATGCTAGAAAGTGAACCTCAAACCTATCAAGAGGCTGTGAACTCCTCGCAACGACCTCAATGGAAAGAGGCCATTAAAAGTGAAATAGATTCTATCCTGCAAAATCATACATGGGAGCTAGTGGATCTTCCACCAGGAAGTAAACCACTAGGCTACAAGTGGAAGCAGATGGAACTATTAAAAAGTATAAGGCCAGGTTGGTAATAAAAGGTTACCGACAACGGAAAGGCCTTGATTACTTTGATACATATTCTCTAGTAACGAGAATAACATCCATTAGAATGATACTTGCGATTACTGCTTTGCGAGATCTTGAAATACATCAAATGGATGTTAAGACTGCCTTTTTGAACGGAGACTTAGATGAAGAAATCTATATGGAACAACCCGAAGGGTTTTTGTCTCCAGGGCAGGAAAAGAAAGTGTGTAAATTGGTGAAATCATTGTATGGCTTGAAACAAGCACAAAAACAATGGCATGAGAAATTTGACAGTGTCATGATGGAGAGTGGATTTAAGATCAACGAGTGTGACAAATGTGTTTACAGTTTACGTCAAAGACTTTAAAGACGGATATGTCATCTTATGTCTTTACGTTGACGACATGCTTATTGTTGGCAGTGACAATAAGATGATTGCATCCACTAAAAATATGTTAAACTCGAGGTTTGACATGAAAGATATGGGTTTAGCTGATGTTATACTTGGAGTGAAAATCTCAAGAACATCAAATGGGCTTGTTCTAAGTCAGTCACATTATGTGGACAAAATTTTAGGAAAATTCCATAAGGATGATACTGACTTAGCTAGAACACCAATAGATATTAGTCAACATCTGTCTAAAAACAGAGGAGAAAGTATCTCTCAAGTAGAATACTCGAGAGTTATCGGAAGTCTAATGTACTTAATGAGCTGTACTAGACCAAACATAACCTACACAGTCAGTAAACTAAGTAGATACACGAGTAATCCAGGAGCTGATCACTGGAAAGGAATAGTAAGAGTACTAAAGTACTTAAGATATACTCGTAATTTTGGACTGCACTATAGCAGATATCCAGCGATCATTGAAGGATATAGTGATGCTAATTGGATATCTGACATAAAAGACTCAAAGTCCACGAGTGGATTTGTGTTCACTTTGGCAGGTGCAACTATATCATGAAAATCATCTAAACAAATAGTGATAGCCAGATCCACTATGAAATCTGAGTTTATAGCTCTAGATAAAAGTGGTGAAGAGGCTGAATGGCTACGCAACTTCTTAGAGGATATTCCAAGATGGTCAAAGCCTGTGCTAACAATTTGCATATATTGTGATAGTCAATCAGCAATTGGAAGGGCACAGAACAACATGTATAATGGTAAGTCTAGACATATATGTCGTAGACATAATACTATTAGGCAACTACTCTCAACTGGAATTATCACTATTGATTATGTAAAGTCAAATGATAACATTGCGGATCCACTAACCAAAGGGTTAAATAGAGAGTTAGTTGAGAAATCATTGAGAGGAATGAGACTTAAGCCCTTGAATGGATAAGTTAATACAAAGGAAAACCCAACCTAGTTGACTGGAGATCCCAAGATCTAGGTTCAAAGAGACAACCTAATTGTAAAGACTTGATAGAATTACTGTGGGGGATATTACCTCCTGTCCATTCCTGTGATGCGACAGTGATGCCCGTAAAGATGGAGGATAAGCAATAGGCTTTTAATGATTCTTATGCGTCGAAAATCGAGCCAAGTAATGCGGGTTACTTGTAATAAGAAATCACCTATGTGAGAGAGAAGTGGGGCCGCTTCTAAGGGAATTGTGTGGGACGCAATTCTTGTGAACTCTCACAGAACCAGGCGTATGTTCATGGCCAAAACGAACATAATAATGAGAACTGAAATGTGTTAGGAAGAATCCTGTGTGAAGTGTATCATCGTTTACATAAACGGTAGAACAGTTCAAGGACATCGCGTCTACTGGTAAGCCAGTGAAGTAAATATGCTTTCACAAGCGAAGGTTCAAAGGGTAACACCTACCCATCGTATGCAGGTTTCAACTGTTGAACTATCACCAAATCATCATGTGTCACATTCACAAGTCGTCATGTGTCACATTCACAAGTCGTCATGTGTCACATTCATAAGTCGCTCTCAATTTTCATTCATGTGGGGGATTGTTGGAAAAATTGGCCGACTTTGGCACGAGTTTTGAGTGGGATCCGCTTGTTCAATTTGGAAGATGAAAGTTGATTTGCGTTCTCCTCCGTGAGTACATCGAAATCATATACTTCCTTGCCAAAGTTGATACTCGGGTGAATGAGAAATTGAGGCTCAAAGTGTGCCACTCAAAAGGGAGTTTATGTGGGAAAAATGATTTTGTTCCACATAGGAAAAAGATGAGGAACTCCAAAGATCATTGCCATTAATGACAGCCTAGCCTATAAATAGTGGCTCATTTTCCTCATTTCAACACACAAAAAAGCAAAAACTTTCAAGTTTAGAATACATTAGAAATTCATTTGCATAGAGTTCTCTCTTGGTGGTGGTGTAGTTCAGGCACTAGTTCAGTTCGTCGGAGTGGTTTCTGCGGTGCTCGGAAGCTACTGGTTTTACCCTTGTATCCTGGGAAACGGACGCTCGTTTTAAACCTCAAGCACGGACGGTGAGGGGGCGAATCTGTTTTAAGGAAACTGTGTGTAACACAGGCCTCGGGTTAAAATTCTATGTTTCAATTGTTTAATTCATGCAATTTTTTGTATTAAATTTACAGTCCATGCTTCATGAATTTATGATATATTGTTCGTATGATTCATGAATTTTAAATTCTATTGGAACAAAAGTTATTTGTTGGAAATAAAACTTTCAATGATCTGGTGAAAATTCGATATACGGTTGTTTGAATTTTGTTGATTTGCATAGTTGCAAAATTGAAAGGTTTTGTCAAAAAGACATAAACTGTCTAAGAAGAGTTTGGGATTTAAGCGGTCCGGTTGTAACCCCCTCCTCATCTGGGAGTCTTTTAATTACGCATTATTCAAATTGACGAGACGAAAGACAATATTTCCCGATTTTATCCATATACACTGAATTTCCTACACTATTTTGGTTCTAGTTCTTTTGTCCACCCCCTAAATCGACAAGAAGGATTCATCAACAAAAAGGAACCTAACTTTCTTTGCAATTATGAGAAAAACGTTGCATGGACTAAAGCAGATGCCTAGAGCGTTATGATAGATTGAGGGAAACATTATTGAGTTGGGGGTCTTTTAACTCAAGCTGGATCCATCTCTTTTCTTTTCTAAAACAAAAATGCAAGTATTGATGGTGTTCATTTATGTGGATGACATGATAGTCACAAGGAATGACACCCGATCATTTAGTAAGTTTGTTGAAATGTTGAACCAACTATTTGCACATAAAAGACTTGGGAGTCTCTTCATTACTTCTCGAGGTTTGAAGTCTTTATGGATGATAATGGTATTTACTAGATGAAGAAAAGATA
The DNA here is from genome assembly GCF_002742605.1 of Olea europaea var. sylvestris. Classification (NCBI taxonomy): domain Eukaryota; kingdom Viridiplantae; phylum Streptophyta; class Magnoliopsida; order Lamiales; family Oleaceae; genus Olea; species Olea europaea. The sequence goes on from NW_019229260.1 coordinate 108,305, forward strand.
TACAAATGATATAATGAAAAAAAAGGGACCAATTCATAAATGAATTAATTTGAATTGGCAATTACTTTTTCCTCCTAAATAAGGGCAAGAAACAAAAGTTACCTTAGTTTAAATTTTGAAGAATATTTTTTTAACTGAATTCAATCGTCCAAATCTTGGCAGAATTAATCATATTATTACTCTTAATTTTCAACTAATAATCACCTAATTCATTAATCGCCATAGTAATTGACTCTTGCCATCACCTATAAGCAATAAGTGATTCAACTACAAATCCCTCCAATATATCATCTGGATTTCAATTATGGACATTCTATTAAATATTTATTGGTGCCCATGGCCCTACCATGTGTATTATACCATAACTATATATAAAAAGATACCTTAAAAGTAAATTAATCACTCAAAAGTGATTATAATTGATGTTAAAAAAAGATTATGGTCTTCAACTTGGATAACATTACAGCTCGACTATGCATTCTTCATTCCATTTTTCTTAAGAACAATTTGGACACGAGAACTATACTAATGAACAACGGATGTAGTCTAGATAGCTTACAAGGAATAGATTTACCAGCCGAAATTGAATCGATTTGGACCTATAATGTGTTGAAACAGCTACATCCGTGCCATCGTGCCTGGGAGGAAGCATGGAATAAAAACATCTATTGCCTGTTTAGTAGTGATTATAAAAATTAATTTTTTCACTGTTAGAGAGAAAAGTGGGTCCCACTGTGAGTGAAGAAGTAAAAAATAACAACTGAAAATAGTGAAATAGGGTAAAAAAAATCAATTTTTTGGGGGCAAAAAATTGCTACCGAAAGGAGGTTTAAAGTGACGGGCCAAAATATGGATAGAAGTGTGACAAACAAAGTACCAAAGCAGCCAAAGATGAAATTACGAAAGTACATTATTGCCGGAACTAGAGGAAATGGTCGAAGGCTTGATTCGAGGCTTTTCATATATTTTAGAACTATAGAATATTTAATATTGTGCATATGCCTAAAATCTAGAATGTTGATCAAATGGGTCTTAAAGGAGCACTTTAGAATGTTTTAGGGAAACGAAAAGAAATTACATGACACAAATTTATGGAGCTTTCTTTCCGGAAATATACTGAAGAAAGCAAAGATTTAGAAATATGTAAACGTGCTTTTTCTTAAAAATATTTTGTATGAATGTCAAGATACATGTACTTCAGATAAGTATCTCAAGTACTTATAGGTTGGCTTCAAACTTGGATGATCTCGAATTTATTCTTAACAAATCTTGTTAGATCGTGATTCGTTTGAAAACACGAACCGTAGAATTTGACTGCTCGTTCGAACTTTAAGTAGTCTAATTATTCGTTTGATCTTGTTGGACTTTAATATTGTACTATAACTTGGGGTTTAGTCTTAAGATGTGGACCTTATCAGGAGTAATCCAAAGTCGAGATTCCTCTCTTAGCTCTCTATCTCTCAATATTGTTCTTATTCACTTTCAAGCTTTTACGATTTTTATTGATAATTTAGTGCTTGGTCACCTATATTGCAGTGAACCGCTAGTAACAATTAAATGTTGAGTCAGCTAACATTGTTAGCCACATAGTTAAGAGACGGTGTTGACAAGCTAGCTAAAGTGTTGGGTGGAGCTTTGAAAGTTTGAATATGTTATTTAATGTATACAACGATATAGATATGATTATTTTGAGAACTTATTCAATTTGTTACGAATTCCATTTTAATAACCCTGAACTCAATTCATAATACCTTTCCAAAGGGAAAAAATCAATTTATTAGCAATTGTGGTCACTCAAAACAAAATTCACCACCTCTATGAAGGATTGAAACTCAATTATGGGCATGAAAATTTTAAATAAGCCACATGTCCCACGACATAATATGGCGAAAAGCATATGGTCTTGATAATAATCCAAAATATTAGGGTCTTAATGCATAAAATTGTTTGAAAAGAATATCAAACATCGATTTCAGAATTATGTCTTTATTTGGTGGGGATTAAAATTAAATTTCTAGTAAATTTTGAGAAAAATTAATAAAATATATTTAAAAAATTATGAATCAAATTGAATATCATTTAAGTTTTTTGACAAGGTGACAAAACCAAAATATTTAGGGTAATTAGCACAAAACGTCCAAATTTTTAAAAATTGTACCTATAGGCCCAATTTTTAAAAATTGCAAATGAGTCCAAATTTCTATCACCTTCTTCCAACAAAATGTCAAAATCTTAGGCTGCGGTTGATTTGGCATTTTCGGGCCATTTTTCGTTTTCGAAAATGCGTTTGGTCCATCGTTTTCGAAAATACATTTTCGAAAACGAGTTAAAATTTATAACTGAAAACGTAAAACAACTTTTTATCATTTTGAGCGTTTTCAGTTATAAATTTTCAAAACGCGGAAAACGCCCAAAACGCGCCGTTTTCGGGAAAAACTAAAAATCATTTTGAAACCGAAAATGAAAAATGGAAAACTAAACCAACCGCACCCTTAGTGCTTTGAAATATTTCTCCTTCCCCTTGTTTCATGGCTAAAACTGATGGAGCCGCCACCTCCCAATCACCAAAACACCACCTTGTCGCCGACTATGCCACCAGATAAGATCTCTGAGATTGACCAGCCAACTAGGTTCGTTTGGCTATTTTTTTCTATTGAAAAGGACTCAACTGATTGACAAGGAACTTATAGAAGGAGGGAAAGAGGAGTGAAACCATTCGACGCCTTCGTTGGTAGTAGAACAACCACAACACACTCCAACAAACAATCAATAGAAACCACCACTTTGACCAAGAAATTGATGCAAAACAACTACAGTTTTTGCCCCCAACACCAACTGAAACCATCACTTTTGACGACTTCCACGGCCGTCAACCACCACCATTCACCTCGCCTCATCTAGGCGAACATTTTGACGATTAACATCATCAAAAACAACCCCAATAAACGTATGCAATTTTTGTGAAAAAAATGACTAGTTCCGACACATTACAAGGCTGTCGCACTTGTATCAATTGACGGGTCCTATATTGTTTTTCCATCTAATGTTCAACACCGTCATACGACCTTGGGTGTGCAATCGATTGAATCATTTGATCCTCCAATTGATCCAATTTTACAGTTAAAATCAGCCCCAGAATGGACAGACCTTCAAGCTGCCAATTCTCTACTTCCCGCTGGGGCCCACGCCACAGCAACCCGTCCATAGGATTTAGACTCATGAAAACCCCCCATTGCTATTAATGTCATTCTTATGAAAATTGAAAATAGATTTTATTTCCGGTTTGTTTATAGGAGAATCGAACAATTTATAAGAAATTGTTCTATGGAAGAAGGTGACAGCTTTTTTGAAATTTGGACTCATTTGCAGTTTTTAAAATTTTAGGCCTATAGGTGCAATTTTCTTTTCTTTTTTTGTTTTGTATAAATAAGAGGGTATTTTAGTCATTTTAAGTTAAAAATACGTGAAAATGATGTCCAACACAAAGGAATGTTGAAATGAGGGCAAAAATATCAAAAAATGAAAAGTGTAAACATTTTCCACAGTGAACTTGAAAGATAAAAACGTTTTGTACCAATTACCCAAACATTTATAATGGAAATCCAATCTACAATTTAAAAAAAGAAGAAGATAGGCACCCCTATCCTGTACTATAGGTGGACTTGTACTTTTCTGTGAAAAGTAAATTCGAAGCTGTAATGGCATTATTGTGAATGAAGGCAAAAATCATGGCATTTCTGCTCAAAGCCCACCTACAAATAATGGAAAATCTCTATTCTTCTGTCCCCTGTCGCATCTTCCGCTGTCTTCGGAGCCGAAGTCATAAAGGTTAGTAGCTCCTTAGTTCTGGTCCTTTGGATACCGAAATCTAGGGGGGGTTTTATTAATTTTTTTTTTTTTTTTTGGGGAATTTTTTTTTTTTTTTTCTAG
>NW_019229260.1:120465-121268 GCF_002742605.1 Olea europaea var. sylvestris
TAGCGTTATCCCTGTTTGTAGTCTGATTGATTAAAAGCATTAAAACAAGGGGGACATCAAGTCTTACCTCAAAGTTAACTTGATGGGTGAGGGGGCAGGGGATGAATTTGGATGACAAAAATAAAATTTTGAATACTACTTCCATGACCAAAGGAACATAAGAGAATTTAAATTTGGAGGTACTACCTCCATTATAAAGCTATACTCAACTGTTAAAATGAAGGATATGATCAAGTTACCATGTAGCATTAAATGATGTATTATTTTCTCCCATTGTTACTACTTCCATAAAAGCCAAATGTGTTTTGGCAATGAAAACTGTGATGTTCGACCCACTTAACACCTAGAGATGGGTGTTCTAAGGTGAAATTTAATTTTAATAAAAATAACCTGCAACAAATCACAAATTATGTAGTCTAGATGTATAGAAAATCAACTTTGTAGCACAACAATTATAAAAGCAAGTAAAAGCGTAAACAAATAATGAACACCAATAATTGTTTATAAAGAAAAAAAATCTTTGAGGAACTCTTCAAGAGAAAAAAATCTGATCCCTCCTTGCCATCAAATGATTTACTAGAAAAGATTAAACTTAAATATCCAGTCTAGACACAACTAAAATTTGGTGGATTCTAACTCTCAATATATAATTACTCGAAGAACTCCTGGTTGTGCTTTTCAACGCTTACTCTAGAACATACGGACTTCTTTTTCGTTTTGGATCTCCAAATCGAACTTTTTTCCCTTAATCAGAACTCCAACCACCTCTCATATCTATCAGAACTTTAAAGACTATTTGGTAG